>NW_017275715.1:211538-385633 GCF_001594065.2 Cyphomyrmex costatus
CCCCCCACCCGCCCCTCCTGACGACCTCTCTATTTTCCATTAGTCTCGCGTACAGCTTCCATATCCGAGAGCACTTAAACTTTGCCCGACCCTCTCGTCCCCGGAGGTACCATATTTTTTTTTAAATAAATATCAGAATGATTTATTTATTTGAACCGGAAAAGAGAAAGAGAGGAAAAGAGCGTACACGTGTGTGCCGCCTCGAACGAAACTACCGCGTCCGACGAAAGGGTTAAATCTCTCCGAATCATCTCGGAGAGGGCTTTAAAAATTCAATAAAAGGCTCGGACGAGCAAATGGATCTTAAATATAACATCCCTCCAATTCAACGTGTCCCATCGATATCCTATTAGGGGAGGGGAGAAAATGGACGACGCGGAGATAAAGCGGCGAAACTGTCCGCTCTCTCGTGCTCTCTTTCCTTCTCTCTTTTTTTTTAAATTTACATAATTGAAAAGGAGGAGAGGGGGGGGGGGGGGGGGGGACGCGACGCGCAACGCGAAAAGTCGCGAGACGATCATTTCCAATTTCGAACTAATTTTACGGTCAAATTGAAAACGACGCAATCGTTGTTATTATTATAACCGAGAACACCGCTTATCGATCGGCAAGGGCCATTAAACTCGAAACGACAAAATATAGTTATTTCATAGATGAATGGAGGACTATTACGTTCGAATGGCTATTAACAATTTGGTGCGGCCTGGTGATCAATTATTATGTATTCATTTCTGTATGCACGTACACGCCGTACGTGTGTGTGTGTGTGTGTGTGTGTGTGTGTGTGTGTGAGTGTGCGAGTACACATGTGCGATATAGTTTAGAATCGTTGGCACTCTTTTTTCCCCCCCAACTCACCTTTAAACGCGAAGTCAACGATTCTCCTGCCGTACTTACGAATTAATAGGAGCCGTCAGCTCTTAATTCAATTATAACGCATGCCGCGCTCGAGTGGCGCGCGGGAAGAATTGAGAATGCGCGCAAGAAGCGTGAATAAAATTGGTTGTCGCCGATATCGGACTATATTTGTACGCATCGTTAAGGACCAACCGGTTGAATAACCCAGATCTGCTTAATTCCGACGCTGATGTGTAGAACGTGCCATGACGCGCGCGCGAATAACGTGGACCGTCGAGATTTTTCATATCTCTTTCTCGCGAACGTGAATACATATAACGAATATATACTCGCACCGCGCGATCGTTGACGGATGAAAATTTGATTCGCGACCGACTAATCAAGTCGCTTACTCGGCACACACCGACACGTCAGACCACATTAAAACGTCACCGTGATACATGTATATGTACATCTATGTATACGGATATATATATATATATATATTATATACATATATATATATATATATATCCACTTCTCTTTTGCTCAGTAACAATAGAACAACATTTACTATTCTGCTCTCATACAGAAAGACAAACACGAAACTCGCTCCACGGACTATCCTTTCTTCATCCTCTCCCCTTCTGCTTCTCTTTGCGGTCGCTCCAGATCCTCGAATGCTCTCGCGGACTCACGGAATCGAATTCCCAAAGAACACGTGTTCCCGAGTCCTCGAATTCACGGATTCTAGGAGCGCCGCGAATCATTCTTGAGAGGGACTACAAGCATAAAAATAACCGTAACTGAATCGTGAAACGTAAGTCGTTGCTGTAGGTTGATCAAAACAATCGTGCGTTGATCTACGACTACGACTCACGTTTTACAACTCGGCCATCTTTGTGCTGAGGTCCGGAGTCGCGAGATCCGCTGATCGCGAAAGAATCCGAGAATCCCCGTAAAGTCTGTGTCACACTACGCGTTGCAGATATGGTTGAAATCTGGATCGCGGAAAATAGAGATTTACCAGTTCTGCGATTGGCAAACTGAATCCTTCAATCTGATCGACGATTAATCTGATCAACGATTCATTATGGTTCGTAACTCTATGGAGTCCTAGATAATTAGAGATTTGACATTGAGTTGATTAGATTAGTTCTCTGCTGCCATTTTATAATAATTAGCTGATCAAAAATGCTTCAAAGCATTTACAACAGCTTGACTTGTATATTCTGTGATAACCAATCGTACTCTTCTATGATGAATCTCGGATCATCTAGGACTCTGATCATCTATGACTCTACACAATCAGAATCCAATTTGTGTCCGCAATGCGTGATGTGACACGAGCTTTAAAACCCATGTCACACACTATGGATTAGAGATTGAGAAATGTGAATTGGAGATTAGAATTCAGTCAATCAGAACGAAACGGATTAAAATGATCCGACTAGTCGACTCAGTTCTAATCTCCAGTGTTCTGAATCTCCAATGTGTAGTGTGACACGGACTTAAAGCTCTTTTGGAGGAATCGTTTAAAAGGGATCCATGGATTCTTGCGCCAGCAAAATTTCACTTCTCATCCCGCTCCTTACTTATCACCTGTATACGAAAGAAAGAATGCGCATCTTTATGACACACTTGCATCCGCCCCCTGCCCTATTCGTACCCCTTTAGTGATATGTATGATTTATTACCAGCCAGTAGCTCTAAGTTTGAAATTCGTGTATGCAACTCAGTTCCTTCCTATAATGACTTGTGTACATTGCTACGTTACGTACCTATTTACCCTTATTAATGTATATCTGTCTTGAACGCGAAAACGAAGAGAGAAAAGATAACAACGACCTATCAAAAAAAAAAAAGAAAAATACAAAAAAGAGAAAAGGTCGTGCGACATTCAGCCATGTTCCTACTGACTAACATCGGTCTTTTTTTCTGCTTTCAGCTGCACAGATTCCACAACGCGGAAGTAAGTACGATTAAATTACGTTTGAAAAACCACAACTGCTCTCTCAACCTCCTTCCCTCCCTCCCTCCCTCCCTCCCTTCCAATCCCTCTTCCCTCCTCTTCCTGTTCGCCCACTTTTGCACCTTTTCTCTGTAATTGCGATTATCGTCGTAAAACCGTTCATGGAACGTAGAAGCGAGGATGCGGAACTACGCGGAAAATGTCACGGCACGCCAGTGTCGGAGTCTTTCTGTTTCATGAATGGAAAACGCGATTTGAAGGACTTGATTAAGCGGTCGGTGCGATGCGAGATCCCACCCTCCCGAGTCGAGACTCATTCCCGAGTATTGCTTTGGACCGTGTAGATCGCATCTCGATAATGGGCGCTTTGTTTTGATTAGTGTAAATTCTCGCAGATCTTAAAGAGTCACAGGTACGCAAGAAACGCGTAAACGTGTAATTAAAAAATGTTATTCTCTCATAATTTCTTATCTTGAGTTCTAGGATGTTTATATAGTTTAAAACTTAAAATATTTCATCCTATACTTTAATAATCATTTAGCCCTCAAAATTTTTTAATTTTTTGTGTTTGGAACAATTGTTAGATATCGTGACTGCAGAGGCCTCGAATCTGAAACTAGTCGATTTTTGTCCGGCAACAAAAAATCTAAAAAGTTAACCAGACTGACCATCTCTGATTAACTTGATCGGTCGATCAAAAATTGCCAACTGCAAAAAACTTAAAAAACTGATCATATTATTTTGTTTTCCTTAATTTTTTATAAATTATAATTCATGTAAAATACAATATTTTTAATTAAATAATTATGTAATACATTTAATTAAAATGATTAAGGGATTAAGTTAGGTATGATTAGTTTTACAATTGACAATTTTTACTCTGAAAAATTATTTTCCCGAGTAATAATCTCTTGTCATTCAAAAAGAATCGAAATTAAGCGCTATTACCGAGGTTTTATCCAACGATTATCAATCTTCTCTACGAACTTAATCAGGAACCTCCAAATATATGTACATTTCGAATCTCAGTTGCACGTCGTATTTACGTAAATGGGAACGCACGCGTGAACCGCACCGTTCTCTCTCTCTCTATCTCTCTTTCTTCTCCCTCTCTGTATCTACATCTCTCTCTCATGAATTCCTCTAATTTCAGCATGCAAGAGGAAAGACGAGATGGCGAACCAGGCAGAACACCAACAGCCCGCCCCCAAGAAACCGCGGCTGGTTTTCACAGACCTTCAGCGCCGTACTCTACAGGCTATTTTTAAAGTGAGTACCGTGTGCGCGCGCGCGTGCACACACACACACATACGTACACCCAACACGTAACTTCTTACCCCTTGTGATCGATAGTAATTGCCCTCTTCTTCTCTGTCCCCTCCGACGATATGCACAGGCAATTGAATATTGAGAGAGCGCTACCGCCGCTGACTGATCCGCTGCTTGTTAGCGGGGACTAACTTTCGCGGTCGAAAGCGCATATAATATATATACGCGAGTTCGAACTTGCACTCATCGCATTCGACTCGCGAGGACACCTGTGTCCTTTCCTCGATCGATAGAGGTTTTCTTAAAACGTAGCCTCTACACAAGAGGCACCCCTCCTCCTCACCCTCGCGCCAAGTAAACCACGACATAGGAAACAGATGGTACACGCAATCGCGGAGTTACGTAAGAGCCTCGACGAGGTTTCTAAATACCGAGCAGTTTCGTGGGGAGACTAACCCTTTTCCGAATAATGACTATTTACTCGCGGAAATCGCGACGAGGGAGCGTCGTCGGTGCGTGTCATCCCGGTTTCCACCCTCCGCGGGATGCTGTTGGTTCCGAGGGTAAACAGGGAAATAAATTTTACCAGCGCCTTGTTCGCGCAGCCTATTATTCTTAATTTGGACTGTATATTCCAAAATGTCCTCTCCAAGGAAAATTTTACTAAAAATGTATGGTGCACGTAACGTATATTATCATGGGAAAAAAAGATTTATTAAAACAATTAAAAAACTTCACTGATTCAGCACATCTACGATCACTATTTCTTTATCCAAAAAAAGATCCATGACTTTTCCCTGATTTCCAAATTTTATGATTTTCCTTGACTTTCAATAATATTATGAAATTTTGTATTATATATTTTCGTCGTAATTTGAAAATTGTTAAATATTTTATTGAGGGATCAATTTTACATAGCAATGTTTATGTTGCTGACATTGCTTGCATTTTTCATTGTTAAGTTGATAGTTTGTTCCCAAAACAGCTGCACAGCTGTGATGCACGTATATTTAATTTCTTTGAAGCCAAGAATTTTTATTTTCTAGAAAATTTTGCTAAATTTCCTTACTATTCCCTGATTTCCTTAACTGTTTTCCTTAATTTCCTCGATTCCCAGTTTTGTGACAATTGTGTAGTATATTGTTAATTTTCTCTATTAAAATAGCAAAAGCGTATAGTTGAATAAAATTATAATTAATTAAAGCGATTATATATAATCATATTCCCTATAACACGATAAATTTATTACTGCAGTGTAGATAACTTTCTATCATGCGAGTCAATCCAATATATAAATCAAAATGTTTAACAAAATATGCTAGCTAAAATGGCGTCGCTGCAATAAAGAAAACTTGTTATATAAGCAATTTGCATTGTAGCGAAGAATTAGCTGAATTATCGTATTAATAATTGCTTACAGAAATAACTTCTTCGTTGAAGCATCAAATCTTCTAGTTATACATGTTGAATTCGCGTAGCAAGCTATTATATAGTTTCGCTAAACTGTCTAATCTACTTTTGTCCGTGTACATAAAATATTGAGGTAAAGTTTTCTTCGAAAAGGACGTTATAGAAAAAAATCGTTTGGTCCCCGAAGTTTTCCCGCGACGGAAAAATACCGTCTTCGCAGCCGTGTCGTGCGGATACCTGAAATTCAGTTGTGCGCTGCGTCAACCGACCGCGCGCGCTCTCTCCGTCTATCGATCGGTCTTGAATAATTTCGCGGCCGGTTCTTTACTTATGCGCTCCGTATTTCAGCCCCGCTGATTGCAACGCCGCACTGCTGCCGCTGTCGGCGGTCGCCGTCGCCGTCAAGAATGGCCATTGATATTAACCGTTTCCTCATTAGCGTCGCAGGAAAAAAATAGTACTGCTGAAAACGCGCGTTTTCGGTCATCTCGTGCTCGTGTTTCCTCCAATCGTATCGTCACGACGATAACTGGAGTTCTTCAAGTTCGAATATCGTTTAGACCATTTTTTATTCGTCCACCGCTTGTTTTAAGCTCAATACGAACAAATTTATATTTTGATTTATTATTCTAGAGTTTTACTTATTATCGTAATAATAATATTTATATGTGTAACATTAAATTAGATTCATTTTTGGAATAATAAAAATTGCAGATTTTTAACTGATTTTATATATTTTTAGAAAGCGTATTATAGTTAGTTTGGAAATATCGGACAATATCCAAATTTAGAGTTCCTTAGATAAGAATTTAGATACCCCGTGAATAATTTTTGATTTATCCGCTATTTATTTCAGGTTTATTATGAAGAAATTTATATTATTGTTTTGCTAATATTTATTTTACAAACTTATTATAGTGATAATAATATTTTTGCATGTCGTATCCAAAAAAGTAATAAAGAAGAGGAACAAAAGAAAGTTAAAAATATAAAATCGTTCAAATTAATTATTATTATTATATAGGCGATATATAAATATAGGTTAACTTACTATTAAAGTTAATTATACAAATTGCTTGTCTCATTTCTCTAGAAATAATGTAGATATTAATTTTATTAAAATGTTGTGTTAACCTTAAAGACTAACCTTATTTTTATTTACGTCATTTTTTCCTTGTGCTATTTTTCTTCTAAATATTTAAAAATTCAACTAATGGTATTACTTTTTCTAAAGACTGATATGTATATTTAAAATACAATCCGCACATAATACAAAATTTAACAAATTTCGATATGAACTACTGAATTAGATTTATCTTATTTGTATGAATAAACAGCTTAAATATTAAACTAATTTGAATGGTTTGAAAAGAGTACTGTAGTTAACCTGAAAATATCGAACTGTGTCCAAATTTATTGTTAGACTTCTTTAATTAAAATTTTGGATAATGAGAATAATTTGAATAATTCAGACAATTAATTTTTGAATAAACTGCCATTTATTTTAGTATTGCGAAAAAATGTATGTTTTGCTATCATTTATTTTATAGACCTATTATTGTAATAATACTTACATACACAATTAAATTCATACACAATTATAGATTCATTTTTCTATTAATAGACTGCATGGATATTAAACAGAATGTAACATTTTTGATAAACGCATTAACCGGAAAATGGTAAAACGATTAAGGAACCCTATGCGCAATAGCCAACTTGAGTGACTCAATCGCGATCTAAAAGACGCGTTATTGGACCAATGGAGAATTTAAAAAAAAAAAAAAAAACAATGGTACCCATTAATGCAGTCAATCCGCGGAATCAAACTCGGAAAATCGCGAGCTCTACATCTCGTTACGTCCGCGGCTATTGCGAACTACGATTACAATTACAGACAGATGCGGAACAATGAAAAGTGATAACACGTTTCCGATGGCGATAAATTATCGCATAAATAGCGATGCGGGGAGGAGAAAGAGAGAGGGGGGGGGGAGGAGGGCGCATACGCGAAATTGCCTTTTCTGCGAAATCAACTTTTCTGCTTTGTCGCAAAAGCGATTGCTTTTAGATCGAATAGAATTTTTTTCGCCATTGGCGACGGAGTGGGGGCGCAGGGGGAGGGAGGGAGGGAGGGAGGGAGGGAGGGAGGGACGCGAGTATTACTCTTAATGATCAATTTTTTTTCAGCCGCGGCACGCGCGTAAGGCCGCGGCGCACGCACACGTGCGTTTGTCGTTCGCATGAAATTTGATAAATTTCGACGAGTCCGCTCGATCGGCCGGATTATTGGAACGATATTTCATAGAACGGAATAATCCGGAATGCGATTGTAGAATCGGATAGGAATCACGCGTTACCTATTAGCCTGACATTCTATTTCATGAATATTTTCGGTTTGAAAGTCAATCGGAACGAACCGAAAGAATGGCTTAATCGGATTGATTTAATCAAGAAGCGGCAATGCCCAGATCGATTTCATTAAGAACTCGGGCCGCTAAGTGGCAAAACATTCAACTGAAATAAACGAAGTAAATTTGCCAAATCGAATATACTGTAATTTGCTGTGTGTTGTGTGGTGCATGTGTGTATGTAAATGAACAGAATGTCTAATTGAACAAAAATTACTTGTCCAGTTCGCACAGAAATATCATTCTTAACACATTAATTACTATAATGCAAGAAAAGGATTTTGCTGAAGTATCTAAAAATTTAGGTAGACATGTACAAATCTGATAATAACATTAAAATAATTATACAAGACGCTTGAACTGGTTGCTGAAATGTCAAAAATTCCTGCAGCATTTCACTCACCATGCTCGAAAGTGTAATTATTTTGATAGCGTGTCCACCAAAGTTGTTTTCAGAAAATCAAATATAAAATTTGTTGAGTATGTTAAGTATCTATAATACAAGGAATTCATAGTTTAAGGAATTCTCAGGGAAGGTCTTTTGAATGACACGGAGACATTGATAAGAAACGAATGCGTAACTGTTAATATCAGCCGATACAGTATTGGCCTCGTATGCGAAGCTTACGGTTGGGAACTATGCCAAACAGTTGAGGGGAGTCACGCTTGGCGCGACAATCTCGCGTTTAAGCGACGATCAAAGATCCTCGTGGAAACGCCCGCGAGAGTAATAGGATCTGGTCACAGCCTCTGCCCACGAAATTCCGAGTCGAAATAACCAAGCAGATTCGATTAGCGTTTCGTTTCATAAACAAGAATCATCTATCGAAGCTGCCGTAAAAAAATACAATGTCATTAAGAACAGTAGACTCACTCTGTCCAAAAAAATGTTAATATATTAGCACAATAATTATACAATACAACAATAATTGTCTCTCTAATCTAATTAATAACCGTATTGACATCAACAAGAAATATAGTAGATCTCCAGCAGAAAACCAAAGTTGCGACATTGAGTTAGTTAGTCCAGTCATCGATGGTATTTTTTACTAAATGTACTGATCGACTATTTAAATCATGTGATTACAGTGCCAGTTTCTTTCCTTACTTATGATAGCAATCAGACTCTTTAGTCTTTTTAAGTATTTCAAAATTCACTTCATAGTACTGATGAAAAGCCAGATAACACAATTAAGTCGTCTAAAAAATGTTTAAAGGAGTCTCATTTCTCGATTTCAGACTTTGTGCTTGGGAATTTAAGATGACGTAAATTATAGATTTTCAACGCTGGCAGTGAATTTTAGAACACGGCCTCCTTAGACAACTCTGATTTAGAATTCTACAATATGGCGATTGCAATATTCACCAATCAGTTTCTTCTAATCAAATAAAGAGTTGCAATTGCATTTAGAAAACCAACCAATGAAAGTGAAGCAGCTTCACTTACTTTACTTCTGTATATACCTGCGCACAACCAACATGGTGATCGTTTAACATTCAGATCAAAAGTGCCGACACAAAGTGAGTCTACTGTTCTTGCTTATACTGTGCTAATGACGTGCACAGCCCTTTTATCGTATCGCGATCGCGCCTCGCGTGTGATCGCGGAACACGAAAGACACGAAGAAGTAAAAATAAAAAAAAGTCCGCACTTCGGGTCTCTTTCTCCCTCTTTTTCTCTCTTTCTGGATGAACGCCAAATAGTTCGCGAATCGACCTTAGCCCACTTTACGCATTCCAGTGCGCAATCTTTCCCCGATTGTTCCCCGTATGATTATCGGATTATCACGCGGAATTTCTTGATCCGTCGGCATTCCGTTCAGGCTGACATTCGTGAGTGCCTTAGAATATTTGATAAAAGAGAAACACTAGATATATCGTAAGTCAGATGAAAGTTCGCGTCGATGTAAACCGAGATATTGCTGATGTGTACGCAGAAATAATATTAATACATTGCTCGAAAATGGGGGATTAATACCAAAGGATACATTTCTCTCGCATTAAACGAATCGCGTTTCGAGATATAATGGGGCGATTGCGCAGGGGCGGGTGATCGTACTTCACGAAGGCAATTTCCTTTAATAAGCAAATAGAAAAAAGGACAAGTTTAACGCGGCTACCCCGGGAATATGTCGGAGAAATAAAATTTCTCCCCTTAAAAAGAGAATGCCCGGCGTCCACCCCTTTCAAGAGGGAGCCCGTTTAAACGCGGCGCCCGAGTCTTTACGCAACGCGTAGACGCGCGGCGTGCACGGCGATCCTGCGGGCGATCGCTATTAATTGCTTTAATTGCAGAGATAATTAATACGCGCCCTTTATAATAAAAACACTCTAAGGGCCGATCTGCGTATAATGGGCCGCGGCGCAGAGATTCCGAATGAGACTTTTATTTGCCGCCGGACGTATGAAGCACACTCCCCCCCCCCCCCCTCAAGTAACTCTTGCATCGCCTTTACGGTGCGGCGCGGCCTCTATCCGGATGAGTATTAATTGCTGTGTAATTGCGAGGATAATTGATATTCCGTTTCATTGGAAACGGCACCGGAGGACTCGAGACTGGAGCGAGGCGGGACGCAATGTGCCTTTCACATTGAAATTTTAACCCGATTTGAAAAAAATAACCGAGGCTCTTTTCAGCACTCTTTAAGATATAATGAGTTCAGAAGACTCAAGGTCGAATCAAATTTTGATTGCTGATGAAAGGAAATTTATAAAGTCAAATATATAGAATAGGTGAAAAAATTATTTCTAGCTTCTATTTCTAATTGATGAAGAAGCTGCAGCCACTGGCGACCAAATAATGTGAACACTGGAGAAATATACTATCTACTTGTTTCATTAATAAGAAATTGGCTATCACTTATATATCTTTAATATACAGATTTTATCCTTGCTGGAATAATGTCATACATGCTTAAATAATATAGCAACTACTACAGTATATAATGGCATAATGTTCCTCTACAGAACATCTTTCAGTTATTTAAGATATTTGAAGAGAAAATCTGTTTCTCATTCCGCTCTTCAAAAATCTATAAATGATATTTAAATCAGACGAGTACATTGGTCAAGAAAAGCATTGAAGTTCGAAGTATGGAGAACAATTTTAGAAAATAGAGTGAGAAGAAAATTTTTTCTTTTAATACATTTATATAAGTAATTGAAATATGTTCTACTAAAGAATAACACGATATTCTATTGGTAACTCTTTAAACATTGTATGATTATCAAACAAGGTTAGAATATATATTAAAAGCAAATGATGAAGCAACCTCTTTTATTAATAAATAAATAATAAAATATTTCCTAGTTATACACATTATTTTGCCTATTCCTTGTATTGTCGAATCATTTTTGTTACACATCACATCGATTATATAGCTATGGATAAGGATTCGAATTCAAATTTTGATCACTGATAAAGACACTTAGGATCAAACATAGAGAAGATCATAGAATAGTAAAAAAAAAACATTTCTAGTCTCCATTTCTAATTGACGATAAATTTGTTTCTCCCCTTCTTTTTCTCTTATTCTTTTCTCGAATAATTTTTGTTACTCCTGTTATCGATTTATACAGCAATAGACATGAAAAAATTACTGAAATTCAATAATATTGCAAAGTCGAATTAAGATTTTAATCGCTAATAAAAATACATTTAAAGACGAAATATTTAGATTATAGAATGGATGAAAAAACAATTTCTAATTTTTATTTCCGATCGACGACAAATTGCAGTTATTTTTCTCGCTTTTTCTCTCGTTCTCTCTTCCGGATAATTTTTGTTACACCTCTTATCGATTATAGGACAGGATTATATGGACAACTATGGACTGGAGGAAGGAGTTACTGAAATTTAATAATAAAATTTTCACAGATACACGCGTACCTGTTCCAGCTAACCGGCACGAATTCCGGTCAGATAGCCGCGAGTCCCGGGAGGATTAAATAATTCCAAATTCAAGGGT
Source organism: Cyphomyrmex costatus (assembly GCF_001594065.2). Lineage (NCBI taxonomy): Eukaryota > Metazoa > Arthropoda > Insecta > Hymenoptera > Formicidae > Cyphomyrmex > Cyphomyrmex costatus. The sequence goes on from NW_017275715.1 coordinate 223,406, forward strand.
CACGCTGACCAAGCCGCGCGCTTTCAGGCCGCGTTAAATATCCCCGAAATTAATTAATAATTTAATTCGCGGTGACGCGAGGGGGATCGACGGCCGGGGGAGGTTTCGATTTTCAAACGACGACGGTGGCGGCCGCCGTCGCCGCGCCGAGCGTGCGACAGGCGTACTTTAATTAACTCGGTGGACGTTAATTTCGCTTAACTCGCACCGGAATACGCCGGACTTCGTTTAAGGCACACCAGCCGTCGCTATTGATACGCGCATATCCGCGGCCGGCACTTCACGGGGCTCTACATGTATGCGGCGCGCCCGCGGCCGCAAAACATGAAGGCGGTGCCCGTCGCGCCGCGTCGCGCATAGAACGGCGGCATCAATTGTTGGAAATGCGGGACACTATCGCGACGAGGCATCGTGATTATTCCTTGACAGCCACTGTGCCGCGCACACGGCCTCGTGTATGTTTCAAGCTTCGCGTGAACGTACGTACGCGTATACATACGTCACGTCATCGCCGCCTGCCTGCCTACCAGCCTGCCTAGCTGGCTGGTCGAGGGAGAAAGGCCCTTCGAAAGTGACGGCAAGAAAATCGTGTAGGTATCTCTTTTTCCTCGACATACAAGATGCCAAACGTAATTTTACGCAGTCCTGCGATTTTTCTGATTTGTGGAAATTCCATCCAAAGTGCGATTTTGGGTTCAAATTAATTCGTTGAAATTTGCTTAATCCGTTTGTTCAAATATATGTTCTTTCTTTAAAAACGTGTGTTACTCGTATTTTTTGACGAAATGAAACAGTTCTAGATTTTTATCTGTACAAGAAAGACGATTTTGCTGAAGTCTAAAAATTTAGCTCTATAGATTTGAATATAATTTTGTTGGATCATTAAAATAATTATGTAGGACGCTCAAACTGATTCGTACAATGTTAAAACTTTGTGAAATATTGCTCATCATGTTCGATATTTTCACGTAATTATTTAAAAAAATTATTTCAAAAATTCATTCAATAAAAAGTAAACATACTACATTTTTTAAGTATTGAAGATAAAATGATAAAGTTTTCATTTAAACTAAAATTGTATTGTTAAATATAAATATTGACTTTATTGAACTACTTATACATTTATTTTATTTTGGTACGGAAAGTATAAATTTCTAATTCCAGTCACTTTGCAGAAACTATACATCTAATATGTCCTTAATCAGTTTATCTATTTTCGAAAAAAAGTCTATCTATTATAATACTCTCTGAATGTTTCTTTAGGTATTACGCATTCATGCAACGTAAATTAATTATTTGCGTATATAACAAATTTTTGCTTTTTTTTCTGTGAAATACGACCTAAAGAAATATTCCAAAAATTATTTACGACATGTTTAACGATAATCCACCACATGTTCGGTAGTATATTGGTGAACGATAAACAGTTCCCTGTGGTAAATGGGCTACCACGTTTTCTTCCCACGCGATGTTTCTTACCCAACACGGCGCGATCAATAACGTGACTCTACTGAGGTAGAGTGTATCGATTGCCGGAGTAACAATTATTGCTAGCCAATACTTTCACGTATTCAGTGGTACACAGTCGAAATTAGCACACAGGGACTTCAGCGAGTACTGATATACCCTGGAATCTACATCTGAATGTATTATTTCATAGAGACGAATAGATTAATTCAACAGTGATTGACCAATAGAATATCTTACTATCTTCACTATATAATGCAGACATATCGTATAAAATACGATAATACATTAAAATCATTAAGCGATATTAACATAATTTTATTGAATTTCATTCTTCTTACATATTTTATACATTTTCTAGAAATTTCGTTCCATTCGCAAACTGCAGAAATGTATAAATCAAACGAGGAAATGTATAAATCCAATATATAGTATATCGTTCTTAAGTAACTGCATTATGCCACTATCAGATATATTTTGCCGATTGTTTAAAGCTAAATTACAATTTTTTACTCATCGATAATCGAGCAAAATGATGAAGTATTGTATAATATAAAGCTTTGATCCCATCCGTTGTAATAATAAAGATTCAACAGTGAGCTCAGCACATCCTCCTCAATGTACATAAAATAAAAAAATATCAAAAGCAACAATTATCCATTGTAATTAAATCCCGCGTATTGCATGAACAGTTGAATTATAAATCAAGTAAATTTTTACAAGTAAACAAGCGAGAATTGTAAAAAAAAAAAAAACTAAATAACAGTATATGGAATGCAAGTGAAGCTAAAAATAATTCGTACCAAAACAAAAGATCTTAATAAATGCAGAATATATACAGATTTTTTTTTTCTTCGCAGGAGACCAAGAGGCCGTCGAAGGAGATGCAGGTGACAATCGCGAGGCAATTGGGCCTGGAACCGACGACGGTCGGGAACTTCTTCATGAACGCCCGACGCCGCTCCATGGATAAATGGAAGGACGAGGATCCGAAGGCAGTCGCGGTCGAGGAGGAACAGTTGTCGCCCACGATAGGGATCGGCCAACGCCAACCGAGCGACGTTTTGTGACACACGTCCGACCACGAGGAGTACCACGACGAGTCACCCGACGAGGACCTGCCCTTCTCGTAAGGGCAGTGTATCACCTCGTGGACGTATCCCTGCTGACACGCTCGAATTTTATAGACGATCTCTCTCGACGCGCCTCGCAAATTTTATACTGGTCTTCATAAATCATTTTTATCTCTCTAACATTTTTGGTATATTGCCGATAATTGGCTATTTAAAACTAACCGAACAAAAATCTCCAGAATTATCTTATTTATTTGGTGAATAAATAAACGAGAGACTTTATTAAGCTTTTTGATATTTGGCCGTTGATAAACAATCAACTTGGAGGAAAATAAAATTTAAACTCGGAGAATGTTAAATATTTAGACGTCCTTTGTAAAAATACTTGAGGAAATATAATTTTTGACGTTTGGCCATTGATAAACGATCCATTTGAAACAAAGCAAAATTTAAATTTGAAGAATTTTAAATATTTACCCATAGATTTCAAAAAGATGACGTAAAGATGTTTCAGAGAATATTCTCGAAACGTTTCCAGAATAAAGTATGCTGTATGAATACACGTCCTTCGCAAACACGAGAGATTGTAATTTTGGTCATTGATAAACAATCAACTTGGAGCAAAGCCAAATTTAAACTCGAATAATTTTAAATATCTACACAGATCTCTGAAGGATATCTTAAAGATATTAAGAGAATATTCTCGGAACGTTCCCACAACATCTTTCGAATAAAGGGTGCTAACACCTGAGATTAATTTACGTGAAATTAGAAAAATCTAATTCTAATATCACCCGTTTTGCTGTACATGTTGAGCGTGTCGATCGTCTTTAAAGATCGAAATGTGTCGAGCAGGAGCGTCCTAACCGCTGAATGCGATCGATCATTACGACTCCCGCAAAGCGATCCGGATCAGATCTACCAAAGTACGATCTTACGTTTCTTTTTTTTTTAGGCTAGTGCGTTCCTAAGTATTTACGATCGACAGATCGTTCCACGTTGAAGCTCCTAAATCAACGTTCGAAGTCGAGAAACGAGACGAATCGATGTCTGAGTAATTGAGCTGGAGGATGTGTCGATTACAACATGCAATAATTTCTACTTAATTTTTCACACGAGAGTTCTCCGTATATTTATATATTTATTATTCTCACACACACAATTTGTCTCTCACATTAAGCGGACCGTCTTTCGCGACGAGCTGTTGAACTTAGTTTTAAGACTCGCATTTTAACGACTCGTCGCGTATCTCGACTTCGGTCACTTCGCAAACTTCGTGCCATAGTTTGCCATATTAGCGTAAGTTAATCCGTTAAACTCGGCGCTTCGTGCCCGATTCTTAGCGTTCTAGTCCACTGTAATAAGTTCCAAGAGAGACCGCCTTGCCCCGTCAGACTGGGAACCGAGGCGGTTTCTCTCCTCTAGTCAAAATTCAGAAGCTCGAATTCTGAATCCACACCCTTCGACGCTGGAAATGCGAGGGTGGTCGAAAGCGCCCGTGTTTTTTTCTTTATTTTCTTCTTCCTTTCGCGTAGGTCGCGCGCGGCTCAAGTTGAGTTTATACGCCGCCCAAAACGGGGTGTTTAGTTTTCTAGCCTGTTACTTTGTTTTTCTTTCTCTTTTTAAGAGTAGAATCGGTCGCTGCTTTAAGTGGAGTATCGCGCGAGGGTGAATGTCGAGTAAAACTGCACGAAAGGGCGCTCTGACAATCGCGGGCGAGTAAATACTTAGAAAAGCTCGTTTTCCACTTTTTCTTAATCCTCGAGACTAGCCCTGCCCCTTACCGCACGGTGAAGTGCAAAAGTTCGGAGGGTCTCCGGATGCCTGATCGAGATACGTCACGAGTTAAAGCAGCGACTTGCCACCAACGATTGAATCCTACTGCGTGCGTTAACGCTTTTATTTGAGATTAAGTACATTTTATATCGTTCACTGGTTCATAAATGACTGGCGATTTCCGATACTACACGGGGTGTACTTAAAGTCACGTGCTTCCTCTCGCGGACTTCTCGAAACGCACTCGAGTTAGCCTCTTCCTCAATTTCAAGCAGAACACCATCAAAATAATATCAAAAGAACTCCAAAACGATTACTAAAAGTCAATCAGTTGTCATGACATCACTATGACATCGATATGACTCCAAAACGGCCATTAAAAGTCACTTTTTCAGTAACAATTCATTTTAACGTCATTTTGACATCATCGTGACTTGTTGTTCTGCTTTAATGGTTCGAATCGAAACCTTCAACATCGGACATATTATCGATAATTCAATTTAAAATTGTGAAACCATATTTCTATCTCAGTTTATTAGAGGTGGATCGAGCGTAGGGCGGTCAAGAGGAAGAACGTGACTTTCTTACGCACTCCGCACGCACGTATCATTAAAAGCAAATCGAATTCCCTTGAAGGATCGAAAGGCGTTTTTAAGTAACAGTTATAGCGGTGAGGTTCGATGATGATCGCGCAATCAGCGGCGCGCTAAATGCGCAACCGGGCTCGTCGTGTCCTCGTTGGTCAGACGAAACGTGAACCAATTTTCAAAGTGGCTTCGTGTGAGGGTACACGTGCCAAGTGATATATATATGTATGTATAAACATGTATATCAGAGAGTGGACACTCTTTTGTGCGAACCGATGGCGGGAGGGAGGTTTAGTGGGGAAAGGAAAGAACAGAGCGGTATAGCTAGAGAGAGAGAGAGAGAGAGAGAGAGCAATTTTTAAAATGGGTGGCTGCACCGCTGTGTACGAGAGACAGAGACAGAAAGAATGAGTGAGAGCCTGTGAGAAAGAGAAAGCAGCGAGAAAAAGAGCGAGAGAGAGAGACTTTAGCGAACCGCACTCGATATCGCACTGCAATTGTGCTGTGCTATTGTACATACTTAAAAAAAAAAGAAGAAAAATAACACACACGTACGTATGCAGAGATAGACATACAAACACGTACACACTTTTATTACGTAAGCGGCGGGGCGGCGTTCGCTAAGCCGGGCGAGAACGAATCGGTGTGACGTTTGATTGCAGAAAAGTGCATTCTAGCCGACTTGCACTTCGCGTCTGTGGCTCCTGCGTAGCGAGAATTCTTTTGTGCTTCAACACACAAACACATAACACACGCATCCACACGCACACATACACACGCATACATACACATACACGTAATATCGACACGACGTTGCGAGATGTGGCGAGCGATCGGTTCTACAAGATTTCGTTAGAACGACATTTCATATCATGCTCTTCTACTTTTTTGTGCGATCGGGAGAGGATCATTTATGCTAGTCGGATTAATCATACAGAATGAATCGCGAGCAAATACCGAGATTCAATCAAGAATTGACAAAGCGATCCAGGAGTATCGAGGGATGAGCTGATTACGAAAATTAATTTACTACACGTGCTTTATTCGATTCCATGATGATTAAAAGTTTTTTTTTACAATTTCTTCGGACGCTTGTAATCCAAAGACCATAGAAAAAAACTTATATCATTAAGAAAAAAGAATGGATGAAATATAGGTAAAGTGGCTGTCACAAGCGGCTGTCACTTTCCAATCAATGTAATAATTTTATCACATATATTACTCCGATAAACAATCTGTACAAATAAAAACTTAGTATTTATAAATATTTGATACAGTGTGTCTAGTATTTTGAAATATTGTGTTTTTAAGTTGATGGTAAAATAAGAATGAACAAGAATTTTATCACCGTATAATATAAACTGAAAAATAGATTGATCGAAATTATTAGAAAATTACATTGGCCAGAAACTTTTGGCAGCCACTGTATTTTGATTATTTCTTATTGCGAGCGTTCAAACAGAACTAATAAATACATAAAGTATATGCATTTGCAACGACAAATTGATAAAAATTATTTTAAAAAGCGACGGACTCGATACACTAAGATCGATTTTCTCGAGAAGCACTAAAAATTGCTCGATCGCTGTTGTGTGAGTTCATAGGGTATGCGATCATTCGTCTCGCGAGTAGAACGTCTCCTTCTCGCACGTGAATGCCCGTTCGATGTTCGTTCGGCAAAGACCCACATGTTATTTAATTTATTATATTTTAGGGTAGAACGGATGCATTTGGAAATGGCTTTCAAAAGCTGCAGCAGTTACGTCATCGAGAGAAAGAGAGAGAGAGAGAGAGAGTGTATGTGTGTGTGTGTAATTTATTGTGTAATATTTTGTAAAGTTATATCGAATCCCCTTAGTGTGCATGGCGACTCGAGGTATGTTACCGCTTTCGTGCAACAGCAGCAACAACAGCAACAATCTCCTCTCTAAGGAATCCGAGTTACACACCGATACACGTTTCCCCCCTTAACGTTGCACGTTAATTAGCATCTCGACGCTACTCTGATTATTTATTATTAATTTATCACATACGACGTCTCAAATAAACAGTCATTCAAAGCGAGCATCACAATTCTGAGACTTGTTTGGAGACTTGAGTGCTCCGTGCTTTGGATTTGAAAACCCAATGGCGAATCGGCAGTCGGCTCGACGCGGCAAAGGAAAAGGCTCGCATCCGCCTTGAAAGGAGCCTGCTCGGGCGAAGGGATGCGAGCGTCCCTTTCGACGCGAAGAATTAATCCACGGTACCAAGAGAGACGCGAGCGGCCTCCTCGGTCGTCGGTTTAAGATCATATATAGTACAAAGTAAACATATATATATATTATTGTAATAACAGTGTTTAATTATACATAAGATAATAAGATATATAAGAAAAGTGCGTGCGCGCGCTCGCATCGCGCTGTTTTTCGAGGGAAAATGTTCAAAGGACTCTGTGTTAAACCGTGGAACGGAGAGATAGGGAGAGAAAAACGCGGGGGTCAACGAGGACGTCGATTCTCTTTCGTGAGAATTGCATCCTCGTTGAAGACGATTCGGTTAGGGATGATTCACATTGTCAGGCGCGACGAACGTGACAAGGTGCGAGAATTCCGATCCGACAGAATTTACCTCGCCGTCAAGAGCGAGACGCGTCTTTCGTGTTCCTTCACCATGGTTCCGGCAATTTAGTGTATTCGCGATTAATGAGTCAATTGACGGAAGTAACCCAGTAGACACCGACTGAAAGTAACCTGCGTCATTCTTTATCCAAGATATGTTCTGAAGATTCTGAATCTCGAAACACACCCTAAAAATGGTCTCGAAGTGTCTTTTGAATGATAGGACGTTCTCTAAATGTGCTTTTGAGGTTTCCACGAGTATTTTCTATACAGAAGCTATGTGTTTTGCAGTTATCTTTGTCTAGATTAATCATTAGAATGCCAAAATTTCATGAACATCGCAGATCACTTTATCAAAACGAAATAGAACGCAACATCGATGTTACAATTTTACATTCGACAATGCAACTGTTACGTAACATATGTGTTACGTTACATCCACAATATTGAGTGTGAAATTATAACATGCGGATGTCGCACGTCATACAACACAAATCTCTCAACTAAAGATATCCAAGGAACATCCTAAAAACGTTCCCAGATTGTTACGTTATTTCTAATCGGTCTTTACTGGGTTGACAGGTGTAATCGACTATAATTTAATCTTGCAATTTGGATGGTAGAGCGCGGATGTTGATATCTTAATGTATTTAAGTACTTTTAGGAAATTACTGTGAGAATTTTGATATTTATTTTATTACGATTTTTGTATAATTCCTACGAAATGTTTTGATTGTTTAGGAAGAAAATTACGATTGTTGATTTGTTGCCGAAATGGAAGGAACTATAGCTTAATCCGCGACGAAAGTGAAGGTCGGAACTCGTCATTAAGTCTTAAGCATGCGCGTGTGAGAGAGAGAGAGAGAGAGAGAGAGAGAGAGAGAGAGAGGCACACACACGAGAGGAATGCACATACATGGTGGACAGGATCGACGGTGTACGATAAGAGTGTAAATACAGTTTTAGTCGCGAGAGAAAGGTTCATTATCGCTACAATTATTGCATTACGATAATTACTAATTGCTGCGCGACGGCAGGCGTGTGCACGAAGTGTTTTTGTTATATAAGAGAAGAAATAAGATGCAACATAAAATGCCGTACAGTTAAAGAGATAGGAAAAAACACACCGTAGAAGACAAAAGCAAAACAGAGAGAGGCCAGAGAAAGAGGGACGAAGAAAGAGAGAGAGCGTAGAATATACATATATATATATATAAATATACATAAATTGATATACGGTATAAATAAACATAAATGCAAATATAAATATAAATACAGATATAAATATAATATAAATGCAAATATGAATATAAATATGAACATAAGTATATAAATAAATTATATATATATTATATTATATATATATATACATATATATATATATAAAGAATACGGATATTATTACCGCCAATCACGGCGGACGGTGTTGATCGTCGCAGAGGCGATTATCGAGCGATCTCTAAGTCAATCGATCGATCGATAACGACTATTGCGCGTCTTAAATTTGAGCGTGAAAGTGAGAGGGAGAGAAAGAAAGAGTGATTGCGAGAAAAAGAGAGAAGAGAGTGCGAAAGAAAAAAATTCGATGATCTATTTATATATTGCGCTGAGAGAGGGTTCGTCTCGATAGTTACATCGTTACGTGACACATATCCAGTGGATTAGAAACTATCGACGACGACAACGTACAATATTAGGTGTCTATATCGATCTAGTTTCCACCCCACTCGCAGAGAATTTTCACTTCGTTTTTCCACGGACAGGGGTAAGAGAATCGGCGGAATGTGACGGAATGAAAAGCACAGAAGGAGAAAAAAAAAAAGGAGAAAAGGCTCGACGAGATTTTTCTCAAGCAAGAGAAAAGTCTGTCACTTTCGTCCGTTCGAGGTTAAAGGAGAGACAACACGACTCTATAATTTTACATCCTTTGGAATGAAAAAAAAAAGAGAAAAAGCAAACGCAGGCTACGACCTATACTGGTGACTACTATCTCGGCTTATCCGGTTTTTCATAAGTAAATTACAATCGAACTGAGCCAAGAGAGAGAAGGAAAAACGGGATGAAGCAAAAGAGATTTCTCGAAAAGTTCGCGGAATGGCGGTTTCTTCTCGAACGAGACGAAAAGGGGCTGAAAGAAAGATAGAAGAGAGAAAACACGAGAGCAGTTCGTACGACAATAAGGTATCGATTAGTTAATCAGAGACGAAATAATGTAAAATACAAGTGCAAAAACAGGTATACATTATTATTATTATATTTATTGTAACCCGCGAGAGTTTTTCGCGGCGCGTACGCGCGAGATTGCTGATTTTCACCCTCCAGATATAAAGTAGGAGAGTGAGCGGCAGTCGCAGTTGGCGCAGGACGATGTGTCTCCGATCGGGAACTCGGAAGAAATCGGCGTGAAACAAAGAACAGCGTACGTAAATTCACGTAGAATAAACGCGCGTTACGTCGAGAGAGACGTGATCGTGCGCTTCGTTGTCACAATCCATTCCTCAGGAAAGGAAGGAGTGGAAGGAAAGCAGGAGTTCTGTCGCAAGGATAATCTCGTCCACCGAGGAATCGTGATTAACACCTCAAGCCCGGCTCGAGTCACATCCATAATCGCAGGTCGCCACGTCCGTGATCATGAAACTGACGTCCGAGGAAACTATGTGAACCCATACACAGCACAGACCTCCAAAGGACATGCTAAAGACATGTCCTTTGAACATCCTAAGGATATTCTCAGGACATCTCTCGGTTAAAATGTACTGTATGAAAGAGATTGCAAGGCGTAATTAGTATTCTCAATGACAATCGCGGTGACAATGCGTCTGTTTTTTATAGCTGAAATAGTATACACCTTTTGTACATGAAGTGAAGTAGATAACATGTTTGAAATTTGGCGAAAGAGAGAAGGAAAGATCTAGGGCAGTTCAGCGCAGCGATAAAAAACAAACCTAATGTTATGAGCGATAAATCCGGGTATGGGGTGTTAACGCCGGCAGGAGAGCGAGAATCGATCGGGAGTGTCCATCGCGTGTGTGTGCGTATATAAGTCGAGCGATGAGAATGAGAGAGCGAGAGAGGGCGAGTCATTAATTTATTTATACGATTACGTATATCCGCTAGTAGAGGCAACCAAGTGTGGTTATACGAGCTCGAGCGACGCTGTGTTGCGACGGTTCGCGGTTCGTGCCATTGAATTTTCTTGCGCGGTCGACGGGCCGACGATCGATACTTGTGAAAATGACGGGATCGAACTCGCGACTGTAAGGGCCGCGTGAATTTTCCCTTCCCTTACACAACGTACTTTATCCGAGGAATGTCCTGAAAACAATCTGAGAACATCCAGAGGACGTTCTTAGTACATAGGACGTTCACTGGACATCCTCAGGCCGTCCCCTTGGAAATCTGTGCTGTACAGACACAGACCCTTTTCGGTTCAATCGACTTTTCTGCAGGGATTGATGAGGGCCGGTGGGAGGTCAACTTTCCTCTTTTTCGGAAGAACCGTCGTCCGCGGGGGCGGATCCTTCGGCGATCTGAAAGAAAAAAAAAAAAAACGCGCGGGAACGGGAGCGAGGATTCGATCCCGGCATGTACCGAGATGTGTAATTATGTAATAGACACACATACACACACATGTACGTATCCGCGATCGGGGGCCGCGAGGAGAGGCGATTGTAAACTACTGTAAACTACAATGTTACTACGTTTTACCAAGAGCTTATTGTAGTCGAGAATCATTAAACACACACACAGAGACAAAGACACACACCCACAACACACACACACACACACACACACACACAATAAATACACACGTGCCCGGACACATATACACGCAACATTAAGTCGTAACAAGAAAAAACAAAAGACAACAATGGTATTGAGTGTAGCACGAAAAAAAAGAAAAAAAAAGACAAACGTTCTTTACACTTTTGCACGAGACGTGTGTTGTAAACTTAAATTAATTATCATTGACATATGTAATTAACGTTTTATTACTTAGCAATTAAACTTAATTTATTTATGATTACTCGAGTCGCTTGTGTTAACGCCCTTGTTGTTGTTATTGCGGATCGTGTGCAATCAATTTGAGAAACGATCAATCCAAGGTCGTTAGCAATCGAAGACAACTACGATAACCATTAAATGGTAGAGATCGCGTTCTCTGTCATTCGCTATAGCCCTGCAATTTTTAGAGCAGCCCGGTACAGCTTCGTACAGAAATTGCATTCTCTTAGGAGAGTATAAACCCGTTAAATTCATAATAAAATTTTAATGGAAGCCAGAGTCCAAATAAAATTTCAGGGGGAAAAAATCAGCGGTTTGAGCTTATTGATAGTTGGCAGTAAGTGTGCAAAATGCTATCAAGCATTGAAAAATGATCTCAAAACGTTTCCGACTCGCTGTTGTTAATCACTTGACTGCCAGCAAGTTTATTCTTATTTAACAATGTCATTATAGCAGGGCCCTTCTAAAACTGTTTAGCAAATTAACGATTTAATTAATTATTACATCACATGACAGTATTTAGAAACCTATTTTTTTTTTTTTTTAAGTAAGTTATTTCTAGTCATTTAATAATTAACTAAGAAACCCTTTTCAAGAAACTTCGAGGAACAACGGAGGTGCTTGCGACAATTGTGCTTGCTTTTAGAATATTGTTAGAGAAATTATTAACGAAATAACAATGGCATCTTGGAGAGCATCTTGGATGAGCCTCGTTACTTTTGCGCTTTTCTTTCAAACCGTTTCAGTCAACTTTCCTGCCGTGTGTTGGCCACGCGGCGCTTATTTGTGATACACACACAATATCTGCGATGAAATCGCAAGATGTGGCGCGGCAGCAGCGCTCGCGAATCGCGAGACCGGGCCATCCGCGCGACATCGTATAAATAAATAAGCAACCGTAGCTCTGACGTATAGATTTTTATATTTTCATTTAGTCATCAGATTAGTCTAAAGGCACCGGACACTTATACATAGATATATAGATACTATTATATTTATACGGAGACCTAGTTGTTAGATCGAACAGGAGAGAGAGAAAGAGAGAATGAGCGAGAGAAAAAGACAGCGCGAATGAGGAATGTCGGCATTGTACATTACTGGCTGATTAATTTAAGATCATAAAAAAAATGAGGACGAAAAGAGCACGATCGATCTGTAAATATATCGATCCTATTGTTTTTTTTTTTATAATTTGGACTACTGAACGAGAGGCTGACCGCGTTCTCCGGATGTGACGGATGCGCCTTCGAAGATGTCGTCTAATCAACGATGTTCTCTCGATTCCCAGCGATCGTTTTGAGAGACAGCGGCGCCAATTTTCATGATCTCGCGATCTCAATTGTATACGACGACAAGTATGCTGTTACGCGTTTCACACCCGTATTAGAATCTCCGCATTAGAAAGTTACAAGTTGGAGATTAGACTTCAACAAATCAGAACAAAATGGATTAAAATTAAATTATCTAATTGAATTGTAGAATTCTAATTTTCCATTCAAGGTTGAATCTTCAATGCACTGGAAAAATTATTAAATTTTAATAAATATTTGTTTGAATAATACTAACTAAACGTTTACTTACAGTAAATGAATATTCACTCAATAAAAAAAGATATTTAAATCAAATTAATGATTCTTGTACCAAATAATATATCTACATTTAGTAAGTATTTGATTAGTACCGTTCAAACAAATGTTTATTAAAATAATTTTTTTAATAGTGTACGTACGATGAAAAGGATTTAAAGTTATATAAATAACATATATCTTAGAGGTTGAGAATAGAGAGGACGTTCCCACGGGAGATCTGACTTCAAATCCCGACTAAAATATCATTTTTCAATAAGTTCTTTTCAGATTTTAAGATGCTATAGTAGCGCCAAATCAAAGATTTAATTTAATTTTGGTGGATTATTATTTTTTTCAGTTTGATTGTGTTGCAAATCCAAAAGTTTATCCGAAAGTCCTGTTTCTAATCTTAATATTGTTTATATAAATATGTGTGAAAATTACAGAATTTCTAATAAAAACATATAAAATTATGTTTTTACAAAATTAATAGTTTTAACTTTAATTATGTATCTTTATGTTAAATGAAAAATTATAATAACAATAGTATATTTTATAGTTTTCATGTAAATGTATAATTTTGTAATATTACATGATAATATCACACATATTATATTTGCATTTTGACAGTCATATAAATTATACATATTATCAATAATATAGTTTAAGGTTTCTGTCTATATTTATTGTAGCCATCTTGAATTGTGATGCCAGAAAAGTGAAAATAATATTAAAAAAAAATTTTTTTAAACTTTATTAAAATATATTTTTTTAAATAAAATAATATTTGCAATCGATAAAATAGATTTTTATATCGAAAACTCTTTGGGTTCCGGTAATCAATAAATAACTATATATTTGAAAGTGAATTAACTAGAAAACGAACAGCTATGTAACAGTTATTGAATTAAGAGATGGATACAATTTTATTCTACATATTTCGGAATAAAAGGAGAGTTTTAATATATATATTTTATAAGAATATTCTATCAAATGTAAATATTGTTTTATTGACAAATATTTTTATTTTAATATATTTTGCAAGTATTTTCATTAAATTTTTTCTTCATCAAACTGAAGATTCGTGGTAAATAGTCAGGAGCCTTAAGAAAAATTATACATAATTCGTTAAATTATTACACAAATATTTCTAAACTCAATTTCAATTATATAAATTTATTTAAAAAAAATGGTTAATCACACTATAAGAAAGATAAACTTTTATAACTTCTGTAACTTTTCCATTATTATAAAATCACTCACTATAATTAGAATTTTACATGATAAAATATTTTAATAGTATAATCTGATACGGATTTCAATCACGTTTTTAAGCGATCTTTTTTTTGATACGGAATCTTATTTGAAAGATTAAGTGCGTTCAGATTAAGTTCGAAACGCGACTTCATGAAAATTGATCTTAGCCGCAAGAGAGATCCAAGATGATCCAGGATCGCGCGAATCGCAAACGCTTGGAACTCGACCTCGAAGAAGAAGAGAAGTTTCAATTCGCGCTTCTCGTAGCGCGACCGTTTTCCGTCGAGAGTCAACGCGTGCATAGCAATCGTAGGCGAATGAACGAGCGGAATGAACGGCGGGATACGAAAGATGAGAACGAGAGCGAGTGTGACGGCGCATAATGAAAGAGCACACACCATGAAATTGTTAAAACGTAAAGTAGAGAATAAACGAGCAATAAAGTGTATCGAATGATTAAAGCCTTATTCGCGGTGGAAACACGCGGCGATTTGGATAGAGAGACGGAAAATGCGTAATTATGCGACGAGGATACTAGAGGAAGGAAGAGATATTATCACTACTTTTTTTTAGTATATGTTTTTTAAGTGTGCAATAAATTTATTAGGACCTCAACCTGTCATAAAAGAGATAAAAATTTGGTATTCAAATATATCAATATACACTAATAATCGGTATCAAAATATTCAAAATGTGCAAAAGGAATTTTGTACACTATTTTATAATTTTTCATTTAAAGTAAGTTGATAGATAGGACGTTTTCAGAACACACCCCAAATATTTTATTTTTATAATTATATTTTTTATTAATAGGTATATTATGTTATAATTAAATTTACATTAGTTATATCCTTGTGAGGTAGAGGAATGTAAAAATAATGAACTTTAAGATTTCGTGGGTATTTGAGTTTTTTTATATCTTATATTTTCCAAATAAAATTTTTAACCCTCTAAGATTTTTAGTCCTTTTGTTGAATATTTATAATACTTATTTTAAAATTAAATTTGAGATAAATTTGAGATCTATGCAGTTACTCTTAAGAATTAAAGATGGAAATATATAAATAAGTATACATAGAAAATATTAAATATTTCCAATTTGATTTGATTTTTAATTTGCTCCTGTTAGCTTAATAGAGGTGGAAATGTATGTAGCATTGAATACTGAAATATATAATAATAGTACTTTCAATTGCCAAAAAGACTATATTGATAAAAATATATATGTATATATACATCTCGATTATTCATTTACAAAACTTTTTTTTAAACAAAATCAGTAAGAAAAAGTTTTTTGCTGATGTAATCTCTAGAAAATAAAAAAACTATGTCTTTTTGGAGAGCTGTAATCACCCTATATATTCATTTAAAAATTAAAATGATCCTGCAAACAAAAAATTGAAGCACAAGCATATCGGGCGCTTGTAAATATGCAAATCGATAGCACGTGGCGTGTACAAAAGCAGTCTTATCATTCGGATACTCGAGTCGCAATCCTTATCCTGAGAACGCCGCAATACCCGTAATCGCCTTCCCGAGAATCAAAGCGTGAATATCGTTTGTACCTGTGGAAAAGAAACAAAGAGATAGAAGAAAAAAGAAAACAGCCTCGAATAACGCCATCCGTTAACGACGTGCTAAACAATCGTCGATCTTCTCGAGACGATCCTCGCGTACCTTCGTAAGTGTTGACTGTTTCCAGGTTCATCAAGTGCCTGATCACATGATACTCGTCCGAGATCCCATTTCCGCCCAGCAAATCTCGCGCGGCTCGCGCGATCTCCAGCGCTTTGACGGCCGAGTTTCTCTTAATGATGGAAATCATTTCCGGTGCAGCTCTACGGCACGCAAAATCATTTCCTGCCTTTCTTATTCGCGGATGTACACATTACACGCATATGACTGCATGTTGTTATTAGCGATAATTTTTATACCGCTAATACGCATGTAACATGTGTAATATACAAATAATGGGAGCTTTCCCACACTGTGCGACACAGGGTCACTTCTCATATTCACTCACCCGTATGAAGCTGGCCCCCCAATATTAAAAAAACGATTTATTTCTTCATGCATTTGTTTGCTCATCGTTTGCTCACAAATGCTCAGTTGGAATTTTCATTTGCTCATCTTTAGTTCAAAAGATTTGTGAGCAAACGAATGCATGAAGAAAAAATCGATTTTTTAATTCGATACATCTTTAGTTCAAAAGATTTGTGAGCAAACGATGAGCAAACGAATGCATGAAGAAAAAATCGATTTTTTAATTCGATACCAAAACTTAATTTTCTTATATCTTTTGAACTAAGGATGAGCAAACGAAAATTCCAACTGAGCACTCGTGAGCGAACGATGAGCAAACGAATGCATAAAGAAAAAAATCGATTTTTTAATATTGGGGGGCTAGTGTGAAGTTGGCTCACTAAAACTTAATTTTCTTGTATCTGTTGAACTAAGGGTGAGCAAACGAAGATTCCAACTGAGCATTCGTGAGCAAACGATGAGCAAACGAATGCATGAAGAAAAAAATCGATTTTTTAATATTGGGGGGCCAGCTTCACACGGGTAACTCATCCTTGTTTCATCTTGGCGAACAACACTCTGCGTCTCTTGTTGGAAAGCTCCCAGTATCGTTTCTTTACTTCAAAAGCGATACAACTAAAAAATTCCTATATTTATTACCATGAATGAGCTCTCTCAAGATAAACATTATTCTCATCTAAAGTAAACAAATTTAACTTCACAGCCTGCCCGTCAAATAGCATATATATACTTCTGCCATTCTCTTAAGCTTTCAAAGAGATTATAATACCGTCCACAAGAGTGACACATTTTGAGTTGTGTCGTTTTTGTAAAAAGAAAAGTCTTCTTCAGAAAATATTTAGAGTTAAGTCAGTTTTGATAAGTGAAATTTGAAGAAATTATTTTGTTTTAAGTTTAATCATTTTAGCTGATCAAAGTAAATATAAACTGTTGATAATATAACATTTCGAGCTAAGTCACTTTTGATTAATTATTCTGGATTTGTTATAATTTTGTTGAAATATTGAAATGCGCAACTCAAAAAGGCATGTTTAAAGCATATTTTTAAACAAAAGTGATAAAACTGATATTTCATCATGTTGTTAAGAGTATATTTTTTTGCCAATATTATTCAATTAAAAAATAATTTACTGTTAAGTTAAAAATAGATTTTTCTTTTTCTAAAAAATTAGATTTTTGAGATGTCTTACTTTTAAAGTAAAAGAACAATACGTATATACGTATATTATATACTATAAGTCATAGACATAATATAATAGCTGCGAAAAACGAGTGATTAATCTGGAAATATTAAAAATTGTCGGTTTTTCTAGAAGTGCTAAAATATTACATTAATTATTTAAAAACATTAGACTTTCGTTCTTTGCTTCGCTACTTCCAAGTTTTACCTATTCTCATCCTTCAGTCTACCGACTCGCAAGCAAGCTTGAAGACCGATCGCGACGTCGCACATCATGTCCGCCAGTTTTTTCTGCACAAGCTGATTCGCCGCCAGCGGTCTCTTAAATTGTTTCCTTTCCAGGGTGTAGGATCTAGCGATCTTCAGGCAAGCTTCCGCCGCGCCCAACGCACCCCAGGCGATGCCGTATCGCGCATCATTTAAGCAACTGAATGGTCCCTTTATCAAGTTTTGTTATTAGATATCCTAAACTATGCGGAATATAATAGCAATTAGTGTAATAACCATTCCAATTTTTGTAGTAATCGACTTCCTTTTTAATATCTATATTTGTTTAAATTCCAACCAATGATGATAATCCACGGTAATAATGATAACAAACAAGAAGAAGGTAAGTCTGAAAAAATTTTCGGCACGCGATTGGGGGAACTACATACGCAGTATATAAAATTCATACATAATTTTAATAAGCATTGTGATCCAGCTTTGACCGTTATAGGCTTTAACCGTTATTGGTTTCCTTCTTCTTGTTTGTTTATTGTTTATCAATTGTACGGTCTTAAAAAGATTTTAGTCTTTGTTAATGATAACAAAATAGCCAATCGATAGTAACTAATAGTCGATTGATTAAGAACGTATAATACAGTCTTGATCAATAATAAAACTTTAAGTTTATTGCATTTTCTTGAAAAAGGAGATAAAATTCAAAGTAAAACTAATTTAAAAAAACTAGTTATAAAAATAAACATTATTTTTTAGTGAAACTGTTTTTTAATTTATTTTACGTTAGATGTAAAACGTTATAATCAATTGATTACTGTTAAATAAGAACGTGTAATATAACTTTAGTCCTAAGAAATCCTCAACTTACTGCATTTTCTGAAAAAAAGACGATAATAAAATGGAAAGGAAGACTAATAAAATATTAAAATTGCTATAAAAATAAATATTATTTTTCGATAAAACTATTTTCTAATTTATTTGCTATTAGATATAGAACGCCACTTTGTGGAAGTGCTTTATACTTTTGGTCAAGGATGTATGTAAGGTAAGTCCTTTTAATTTATTAGGAAGACTTACTTTGAGTCCCTGCACGTTCAATAAATTTTCCTCTGGCACGATTACGTTGTCCATGAGAATCATGCCGGTGATGGACGTTCTTAGAGAAAACTTCCCCTCGATCTTTGGAGTAGACAACCGATCTCCCGCAGCTTCTCTATCAATAACGAACCCACGGATCTGACCGTCATCACATTTCGCCCATACTATCAACACATCGGCGATAGGCGAGTTTGTGATCCTAAACGAGATTCGACAGTCTGACTTCTGCGCTCGACCGTGAAAGAAACGATGAAAGAAAGATGAGGAGTACTAACCATGTTTTGCTGCCATTCAATTTGTAGACTTTTTTATTGGAGTCATAAATGGCCCTAGTCTCCATGGCTCCTGGATCACTACCGTGATTGGGTTCCGTCAAGCCAAAACAACCGATCTTTTCCCCAGAAACTGAAATACACTTTGAAAGTATCGCCCACAGCTCCAACAATAATCGTCGTTCAACCAATTGTACTAACAAATTTATATAATTAATTTATCTAATTGTTGATCTAATTTCCATAAGTAATATAAAAATTAAATATTTTATAAGTTACCGGAGATAAATAATTATATAAAATTCTAAAATCTCTCTTGTAATTTTCTTGTACGGTTTAAAATAGTTATTAATTATCTTGTACGTAAATAAATCTATGATTTTTCCAATAATAGAGAATTACGAGCATCTTTAGTTATTATTAGAAGAAAAATATATATGTATAAAAATTTATAATAATCTGTCAAGCAATCTGCAATATAATCTGAGATATAATATTTAATTTTGATTGATCCTTTATCACAATAATTAATATATTTATAACTATTATTATCATTTTTCTACAATTATTATTATTATTATTAATTATATATTTTCACTATAAACATGTGTTGCTTTTATGCTCTCCTTTTCAATAACATCAATTTATTCTCAAAGTCATTGTATTATATTAATTATACGATTTAGAAATTACACAGAATGTAATTCTATCCTAGAATTCTATTTTGAGAAATACTTGAACGCACCCATTTTAGGCAGAAATCGTTCTTTTTGAGTATCGTTGCCGAACATGTAGATCGCACCGATCGAGAGAGAAGACTGCACAGAAAATGCCGATCGATATCCACTGTCGACTTTCTCAATTTCCTTAGCAAGGAGCCCATAAGCTACTGAGGATACTCCCGCACCGCCATAGCCCTTCATAGTGCAGCCCAACACCCCGAGTTGTCCCATTTGCTTTACGATCTCCCGATCGAAGTGCTCCTTTCGATTTGCCTCGATCACGTTCGGCAGGAGTTGCTCCTGACAGTAGGAACGAAACTGATCCCTCATCAGAATTTCGTCCTGTGTCAGTTGCGACTCTAGATCAAACGGATCCTCCCAATTGAAGGCAGCTGAGTCATAAATACAAATTTTCAATAAAAAATCGATCAAAATTATACATGGTTTAAATTAATTTTTGAGATGACCTTGACGAAAACTATACTAAATTTTTTGCACACTGATTTAATTCGAGTTTTATAAAAGTGAAATACCAATATTTCGAATAAATCGATATGTAAAATACAAATTTATTTAACAGCATATTAAAATATATTGAAGATTTTACGGTCTATCTAATTTCTATATTTATATTAAACACATCTTTTGATACATCAATTTATATTCGACAGTTTTGATGTATACACTGAATGCGTCCAATCGAATTCACTATTAGAAAACAAGATTTCCTTCAAGTTTGTGTTTATTAGAAAACTGCCATCTTCAAAGAATTAAGAAAATATGAAATTTAAATTAGAAATTTTCAAAACATTATGAAATATATGAGACTTTTTCACCAGGAGTTTGAATATTTTTTAATAAATTTTTTTTCTTATAACATTTAATATAAACGTTATGTAATATTATAAGATACGAAGAATAGTCTATCTATTCTAAACATTAATAAATATCTCTTAGGTGTGTAAATTAGTTTTAAGGATTTTTTTTCAAAAACTAATTTATTTAAACAAGATAATGACTGAATATAATCAAAATTAATCAAAATATTTTCATCTCTTACGAAATCCTCAAGACTGAATCACACTCCTAATTTAAATGACAAGGAACTTAATTATGGATTTCTGATTGTAAGCATTGGAGGATACAGATATGAAGTAATTGTAATAGCTGTAAAGTAATATTTTAATTATAATGTTCAGTTTGTATGATTGTAAACAATTCATTGAAGAGGATCAATATTAAATATCAAAACATTTAGAATTGTTTGAAATTATTTTATGCTATGACTTTAATCTAAAACAATAATAAATAACAACTAACTTGGCTCAAATAGCCCATGCTTTTCTTATATAACATTACAGTGACATATAACGATGGAAGCCTAAACATCTTTTATCAGTTATCAGTAAAGATGAGATAGCAAAATCGTAATGTCAGCAGAATGAACTACCGATTGAGTCGCACCTCTGCATTGTGCTACCATCTATCTACATTTTACATCAAAACTGTAGATCGCCATCCAGTACGAACATGTCGTGATTAAAAGGATATGTTTTTTATTTGTTTGGTGTTTACACGCTTAGAGAAATGATCTAAAATTAAATTGACTTACGTCTCCCTCGGAGCGTGGCGGAGGCGAAAATCTCTGCTCAAGATTTAAGGACGAATATGACGAATTCTGATATACAATCACATGATCTAACAAAGAGTCCTAAGAATCCTAAAGTTGGTAAACTTCCCAACAGATTTCCAAAGGATACGTCTCGTAGAATTTACGCGGCACAAGCGGCCGGCTCTCAACAACAGTCTCTGCATGTGGCTCGCCATGTTGACTAACGACTGATAATAGCGACGAAACACTGACTTTATTAATCTTGTTAAAAAACCTCTTATCGACCGTGCCTTAAGGCGCGTCCATACCGAGCGATTGACACTTCTAGCAAGTGTTTTAATATAAATATTTATTCAATGACTTTCAGTAAACATGCTTCGACCAAGTAGCAGCTGACGACTAGTCAGCTGATGTCTCGGCTGATGTCGAAGGCAACGTGAAACTTTACACAGCAATATGATTGGCTCGACAGCAATTCGGAGGCAAGTTCGAATGATCGTCTCTCTCACATAGGAACCTTCGCAAAATGTTAAATCCTAATTTTAATAAAACTTTGTATACATATAGATACGCAAAAAAAAAATTAATGAATTTAGAAAATATCAGTTAAAAAAAATAGGGAATGGCTTTAATACTCTGAACATGACGTTGTGTTGTTACTAAAAAGACTTTTCTTATTGATCTTACTTAAAAATATCTCGAATCTATTGATATATATATATATATGTGTGTGTGTGTATGTATGTACATCAACAGATTTTTCACTTACAAGATATTTTTAAGTAAGATCAATAAAATATTTTTTATTATATATACATCAATATACATGTACCGGTGCATAATCTTTTTTAAATTATATTCAACATTCTCTACTATACATACATTTACATTTTCATTAGCTGTAACTAAAAAAATCTGCAGATTCCAAATTTATTCCAAATTTATCATAAACTTAATTTTAAAGAGTAAACATTACAAATACAGCACACCCTCGCTCTTAAAAGTTTAATTGGAGGGGGGAAGGTGCCATTATATACTTTGTTAAGCACTTACCACACTGAGTATTATGAAAAATATAATATAAAAATGAATATATTATAATGAATTATTAAATGTTAAATAAGGACAAATGACACAAGTGTTGTGAGCGTGAATTGAACCGCAGCCTTATAAGGACTCCCAACTCGTGTCGCTGCAATGCAAAATCGTAGAAGTATTTTTTTCGTGTAAGTTCTACATTTTATTTGCAAAAAGTTCTCTTATACAGAAAGTTCGTATATACAGCTTCTAACTTTCGGAAAATATTCCGAAAATCGTCTACAATGCTTGAGCATATAAAAGGAAAATATGATAGAATGGTAACGATGACTTTACACTATAAACATTAAGTATAGAAAGTACGACAGTACTGTGTTACCTTATCGCTTTATCGAGAAACATTAATTACGTTAATATTAATCGTACGATTATACAGAAAAGTGGACAGATTTTTGTCTAACGTTCTTTGCTTTCGATATAATAAACATATATTTCTCTTGTATATTTATATATATCTCTCTCTTAATAATTATTATTTATATATATAATTATAATTATTATAATTTTTCCTCCTCGCATTCTTTTTCATTTAATAATTTACATTCCCAATTAGATTAGAATTTTAAATCAATATTTTACTAAAGGGATTTCCGTTTCTCTATCCAACTCGACAGCATATATATTCAAATCACTTCTCACAATTCTTTCCTGTCTAATGAAGCAGTGGGACTTCTCGTCTTGAATTCAACAGCGGATGACAAGAATGAACGACAAAAAAGACGGCCTGCGTAAAATATTGACTAGTCTAGCTACTCGAGCTCCTTAATTCCCGATTCTGCGTCGACTCCGAGACATGCGCATGAGTTAAAATTATTATACTCCTACAAGGCCAGCAGAGACCTTTACACTTACTAGTACACTTAACAGTGGTTAAGCCGTTGCACGCTATATTGCAGATAGTTTAACGGAAAAAATTCTTTGACGCGCAAATTATGACTACGAACTGTAAAAATATACCATCCTGATTATGTATTAAGTGCGATGTCGCAGTCTATCCTCGCACATCTTAGACCGGTCAGCGTTTTCGCACGCTTTTATTAAAATATTACGCAGAAATACAAAGTCCCAAATTAGGACATTAAATTGAAAGATGTTTTAAAGAATTTTTCAAGAGGTGTCTAAAACTGTTAAAGGTGTCTAATGTTTCATATATAAATTTATACCGAGATATTTAAGATCCGCTTTAATCAAATGTAGGCTCTCTTACTTAATTTATTCTTATCAGTCCAAAATCGATCGTATAATTATTTTATGTCCCAATTTTAGACTTTGTATTACTAGAGTATATACAAAAACTGAATTGGCCATTTTAGAAACCCTAAGACATAAATAAAAGAATCTAATTTTTGGAGTACTAAAAATGTTCCATAGTTTTTATAATTATAATACTAAAAATAATTAAAAATATGTAAAATATGTCTTACTATTTCATTAAATGAATGGAATATATGTATATCAATTTTAAAACTTATTTCCAAAAAAATAATTTCGAAGATGTTGACTTATGCCATATTTCTGACATAAATATACATATTTCGTAATTATATTGTTATACATCACAGTTTTCGTTCACTTATAACATAGAGTTTTTCAATTAGAAAATGTTGTAAATATAATAACAAACTTTTAAAAATGTTGTAAAATAAGATTGCAATTTAAAAAATATTTAACTTCATTGTTGATAAATATACACAATTTATGAAAAAATAACAAACACATAACAGTGAATTCTAGTATTGTAAAGTGATTCATTATTGATTCAAATTGATCGTCTTTTACAGAGCACAATGTAAGGAAAACATAAGTTACTGTAAATTGCTGCTTTTTCTATGAATAACAGTTTTGTAGACTTGGTGGTGTCTAGGAAAGAAATGTTTAATGTGTGTATAAGTTATTGAAGAAAATTGTGTATCTATGATATTTCTTCCAAAAAATTCTGAATCCCATCCTGAAAAAATGTACTAAATTTTAATAAATATTTGTTTGAATAGCATTAACTAAAAATTTACTTACAGTAAATAAATATTTACTTAATAAAAAATGATACTTAAATTAAATTAATAGTTTTTGTATCAAATAAATATATGTTTATATTTAATAAATATTTAGTTAGTTCACTATACATATTATCAAAGAAGAATTAAAATTTAGTCAATTTTTTCAATAAAAAATGTTTTATGAGGTTTCTGAAATGATCGATTCAATTATAGTACGTTTCGCTCGTGCGTTTTGTTCATAATTATAATAGACACCTCTCTCGCCGCTTAACTCTAAATCGCTGTAGCACTACCGACATGCACGGTTCGCGCGATCACATCGCGGCGTGTTTATAGCTCATACAGATGCGGAAACCGCGATAACGGAAAGCTGCTATCACAAGCAAAAAGTAGACCCTTCGATGTCACCGCTGAGATCGCCGGATTACACGATCAACAGATCATCCTTCTGGAGAGGGCCATCCGGTAATCTCTGATTAAATACGCGGATATTGTAGCAGAGGTAACCCAACCCTTCCATAATCGGCCGTACGATCGCCTGCGTCACCGCCGCTAAGAAATTTCGCATCGCCGCGCATGTGATCTTCCACACGCGCAGACACGGTGCGAGACACCATATATGCTGCAAGGAACAACAATGAAGAATGTACGAGTTGAAGAAGACAAACCATTAATCATCAAAATTCAAAAGAATATGAAACATTTCGTTCGCTTCGAATCTTTCTCGAAAAAACTTGAAGAAAGATTGAAATTCATCCCCAACTATTTCACATTTTGAGAAAAAAAAATTAAGAAATTGTCCTAATAACTTCCTCTCTCTGTTTAATTGTTCTTAAATAGATTTTAATAAAATTGAAATTAAATCTCAAAACTGTTTAATTCTTTTTAAGGGAAATCCCTTTCCTTGTTAAAAATATTTTGCACTTTGTATAAATACGCAATAAATTAAATTTCTACGATAAATCGTTCATGTAAAAAATAAATATATTAATATTAAAATTATTAAGTAACATTATTCACATTAAAAATGATTGATATGTTTGAATCATTGATGTAATTTTTTTCTTGGACAATCCTGTGACAATGCATATTCCGTTCGCGATGTGCAATGATACACGCGAGATCGATTGCGGTGGAAATCAAAAGGAACGGACGCACGCAAAGGGGTGGGTTATCGACTCACCTGAAACGCGAGGCAGGCGAACGTGAAGCCCAACAGCAGGGCGAGCAGAGGTGCTATGAGAACGGAGAGGAGCACGTAACAGCATCCTCTGGAGAGCCGAAAACAGTGGCCGCTGAGCCGCCAAGCGCATTCGGGACTCCGGATCCCTTCCGGCTCGCCAATCACGTCATCCCACATCACCTGCGTAACGATGCATTCACGCTCGCGTAAAACTTATCGATAACATTGATCACGCTTTAATTATACAATTAAATTCGACATGGTGCGTGCGCGCGCGCGAGTGATTTTCCCATGAATGAGCGCGGTCATTTTAATCAAAGTGAAACTTTGTCAAAGTATGAGCAATGGCCGCATTAGTCAGCTTAAAGTTCCATGAGTCTACGTTGACCTTCAATTAATTTCGCGGATATGTGCATTATAGCTTTTAGCTTAGTTCAATGGAAGAGAAATTTAACAACTCGAAAAACTAGAAATTAAAAATAAAAGAAAATTTGAAAGCAGTTAGTCACTCCCTCCAATGATTATGTAACAAAGATAAAGATTGCGGGTCGTAATGCACTGAGAGGAAAATGCTTTATGACTATTCTGCAATATGAAATAATAACAAGAGCATTTTTATAGTTATCACTCTTATATCGTTATTAATAACAATTATATTTATAATTCAATTCTACCATTACAATCACAAATATTTTTTCCTAAACATTCTTGAAGCATAAACCTTTAAGAAACATCCTAAGAACATCCATATGTTCCCTGAACGTTTCCAGACCGTCTCTCTTCGGTTAAAGTATGCTGTGTAGTGTTTGAATTTGCGATACGTAAACAAAAAGGAAAGTTATACTAAAGTAACTAAAAATTTAGCCATAGGAACTAAAAATAATTTTGTTAGATTAAAATATTATTGCAAAACGCTCAAGCTAGTTGCTAGAATATCTAACAACTCTTTTTGTAGCATTACTTGTTATTATGTATATTGCGAGCGCCCTACATAATTATTTTAATAGTTCAGCAAAATTATTTCCTGTATTTAGCAAAATTTATAGATACTTTAACAACAATTTTTTCCGTGTAGGTTGGTGCGTGCTATATATAGGATTGAAGGATGAAAAAGGGGCATCATCATACGATTGAGGAACAAAAGTGACTTCAAAAACACATGCCATTCATCTTCGGTGATAAAAAAAACGCATCAATCATCAATTATTCAGTGATGTGGAAAATGTTGCGAAGACAAGTACGAGTCAAATACGATACATCGATCGTGGAGAGACGCGGCTGCAGGCGGATGCATCTTACCTGAAGATGCTGATTCAAGCTGTTGGGGTCCCGGTCCTCGAGCTCCCCGGAGTCTCCGGCGCTCTCGCCCGCCGCGGATGACTCCGGCTTCTCCATCCCTGGAATACGAATACTCGGGCATTTCGGCATGCCGCAACGGAAACTGTTACGGAATCTCGCTAGCATGGTTACCCGCGGTGAGTCGCCCGTCACGCGCTTCTTTATTATCCCAATCCGGGAGACTTTCACGCGCCGCCGATTCGCGGCGGCAGACGAGGACGAGGAGCGG
Source organism: Cyphomyrmex costatus (assembly GCF_001594065.2). Classification (NCBI taxonomy): domain Eukaryota; kingdom Metazoa; phylum Arthropoda; class Insecta; order Hymenoptera; family Formicidae; genus Cyphomyrmex; species Cyphomyrmex costatus. Next base: position 250,733 of record NW_017275715.1, read on the forward strand.
CTTTTCCTGCCACGCGCCGCGTCACCATCGCGAAAATGACGACTATCGCGAGGGATACGTACCCCGGGTACACGTATCCATAAGCCATCGATTATTCCCGTTAAATAATAAATTCGCGCGCTACACTGGCTGCGACGAGCGAGCGGAATTGCCCGCCCCCAATCGAGAGAAAAGGAGAAGGACAAAGGATTGCGATCAAGGGTGCGCGATCGCGACGCGCCTCAGCCGATCTCGCGACCAAATGCAGGGGTGAACCTGGGGAGGAGCGTATTTACATATAGCGTACTCTTCTGTAATCGATTTGAAACGCAACGGGACTACAACTTTCAATTCCACTCGCGTCTTAACTTCAATTGTTGCACTCAGGCGGATTCTATAGCGAGACTGTATGGCGAGGTCGCGATTTTTTTTTATATACACGTCCGCACGTGGCGTCGCGACGTCGTCCTCCGCGGGAACAATAGGTGTGTCGGTGCCGTTCCGGTGATATTTTCGATCAATTTCCGACGTTATGTTTTTCTTCTCAAAAACGAATTCTTCTTAGAACATAGAAATTTTATAAATGTACATTTATTGCTTATATAAGCTTTTTAAATTAAAAAATGTAAAAATAAAGTTAAGTAGGTCAAGAGACCAAAATAAACAGGCGAATAAGAAAGTCAAATTAGTTATTAAATGTATGTTATTTACTATTATTATTACTTTATTGCTTCTAATTAGTTTTTATTTATTATTAAAAAAGTAACTCTTCATAAAAATTAAATAAATTAGGAAAGGTTTCGTGTTTTTTTTATCTGAACAATGCAAACGTGTTTTGTAAGAATATATAACAAGTATTTTTTAAAGAAGTAAAAAAATTTTGAAAAAATCACAAACTTTTTTTATATCTATTGTATTTAAAAATAATTTTAAAAAATTTGCTTGCAATAATTTAGGACCTAAATCAGAAATTATTTCAATAAGAAATGAACATGATTCTAAAAAATAATTAAAATATTACAATTTTTTAATTTAATCTATAAAATTGTATTGTTAAATACAAATAATTTTAAACACAAATTGATCTTATTGAATAAAACAGAATATATTGGATATAAATATTGAATATAAATATCTTATAATAATGTATATAACATTCATTTTTAGTGTAAATTTTCAAGTCACATTTTATAGAAACGACACATCTGATACATGTCTAATCTTTTATAGAACAAAATTATGACAAGAAAGGTAGTAAACTATTTTAAGTTTCCAAAGTATAAATTCCAACTCCAGTTACTTTTTACAGATACTATACACCCTTAACCTTTTATAGAAGAAAATCATGACAAGAAGGATGAGAGCAAATTGCTTTATGTCTTTTCCAATTTCTTCGAGGAAAGAAAAAATCACGTATTTTATCACAGCGACAGAAGGGGAAAAAAATGATTATCCGGAGGACTTGCAAAAATTCACGCGGACTACAGAGTATAAAAGCGAAGGTCTAGACAGAAAACCGATGTAGACGAGAAATTACACGACACTACGACTTTGCCCTACTTCCTTTAGAAAAGTCGCAGATCGTATCTATCACCTACTCCCCTTTTCTATCCCCCGGTCATAAACAACGGTCTGTGCTTTACGTTTCGCACGATTATCGACTCGCGAAAAGTTTCGTCTACCGAGAAAACAGAGTTTCCGGATTGTTTCCGATTCTTTCTCGTCGCGGGACCTTTGCCAGGTTTTAGTTAACGCAAAACTTGGTCGAGGCGAAACCCACGCAATTCTCAACTAGTTAATAATAAATGCCACTATTACACGTGACGCGCCACGATGTGTCCAACAAAGACACAAAGTGGAGCTCGGCCGATCGAATTACCTGCTTCGCGTCATCAATTATTTCCGCGATTCTATTCCGACTCACTTACTCCTCATTCTTAATCATAGCAGTCTCGGTATTACAACGGAAAAAAGAAACATTACGAATCGAGGCATCCAGGTCTTTTAATTTTTCTTCTTGTCCTGCTTCCACAGACATCATTTCCGTTTCTTCGCCGCGAGGAATGATCCTATCCCTTCTAGAGACTATAATTGTAAAATGTGACGGCACGTAACGCAGATTTGGGAAATCTAAGAGTACGGATACATGGACCCTCCTGAAGAGTCCGGAAGGTCGCGCTCGCGGAGACGATATACTCACTTGGATCACCGTTCGCCACCCTGGAGCCCCTTATTTTGCCGGTTGATCGCGAAATGCTGGAAGAAGTCCTTATTGCCTGATTGCGATTGACACTCGCGTCGCCTCACTTTTACAGTAGAGCAGTATTCGTGGTACACCTGGGCTCTACACGGGTATAAGCAGGCAGGGGAATAATCCGGGGAATCGTAAGGAAAAGAGAAGTGGACAGCGGTCAGCGCGGCTGCGCATTGTCAAGGATTTCAACCCCTTGCGGTCTAACGGCCGATCGGTGTTTGTTGATGCAATCCGGGGTACAACCACCCCGGCGAACGAAAGTGAATGGCCCGCGCGGCCGACGTAACTTCGACGCCGCAAAAAGTCTTAAAATATTCGTAATATACCAAATTAATACTTAAAATAAAATAACAAAATATGGAGACGAGAATTGAAGAAATTAAATGCAATATTTCGTTACTTTACAGTTACTTTAAAAATATCAAACTGAAAAACCAATAAAATAACTTTGAGAAAAATTAATTAATTATTAAATAGCTTTAAAACGAGAATTTTATATAAATTTCACTTTTTATAAATTTGTATTAAACAAAAGAGGATTGTAATTTATGTCATGGTTTTGTTCGTCATAAATTCAAATCAAAGATTGCGCGGCAAAAATGTTTTCTTCAAATCATTACCGATATGACTCGATATTAATAGAGCGAGATAATTAACATGACGCAATTGCTATTTCTATTATCGTTGACTATAAATAATGTGCACTAATTTATCAAAGTATAACATTTACAATTTCCATCTGCAATCAACAGATGGAGTCACTAGTATGTAAGTTGAAATCAACTCGCAACTTTACCAACAGATCTAAAACGTGGCTGTTTAATAGTATATATATGAGAATTTATAAAAATTTATAAAAATTCCCCTTTTTACTGACAACTGTGACAGACACGTTTTTCCTTCAATTCGCTCTTTTCTATACATATTACATCATATTTTATTATATTATAAAAAAATTTAGTAATTATAAAAAAATTTCTGCAGTTAAATCATTTTGAATAAAAATTAAATACAAATGTCATGATATAAAATAATCATTTTTACTTTTCTGTATATAATTAACCTTTATATTTCAATAAATTATTTAAAATAAATTAATTTTTCTATCACTAAACAAATGTTCTGAAATTTTATCTTTAAAATGTTTTACTTAAAAATAAAAAATATTTTTTAAATTAAAGTCTAACACATAAAAAAAAATTTATCGGTGATAAAGGAGTAATTTCTGCAGTGTTCAATCATTATAAAGACAAACATTCAGAATATTTTATTAGCAAAAAAATTAATTCATCATCCTAACTAAAACATTTATTGAAATAAAGAGTGATTGTAATAAAAAGTAAAAATTATTGTTTTATTTTATCATATTTTCGTATTTTTGGACTTAAAACTATTAGATCTTATTGTATAGATTTCTTTATGTTGTTATCGCGGTAAAAAAGATTAAGAGAGACTCGTCACGATTTTTGACACGAAACACGCGATTCATCTCCGTCGAATCCGACGGGGATCGTCGAGAATCGACGCGGACAATGTGGGGTGGCGGTTTGGTCTGTGGATGACGGACGGAGAGACGCATGAATGGAAGCTGACGTCTCTGGGATGTCGCGATGGACATTCCGGCGCTTAAATCGAGTCTGGAGCTCGGAGTTGCGTAAGCACGACAGTCACGACAGGCGTCCCGTCACGAACCATAACGGGTGCGCACTTTTATCGCTTGTATAGGTGGAAAAGTGCCATACAATCACCTCGTCCCCTCGTGATTCTCGTCGGAATTGCGAGAACGAGAATTCACGGCTGACACAGCCGCACCTCGGTCCTCCCGCCCGTAATTCGCCTTACAATCTCACTCAGCGATCCGTTCAAGATATTAATCTCCAAATCTTGTTGAGATTTCACCGTCTCTTTATCCAATTTTCCTAATTTATTTAAACTTATATAATAATTATATAATAATTATAAAATAATGATATAAAATAATCATTTTCGAAGTAATATATATTCTTTAGAATAATAAATTTATTTATTGCAGTTTAAGTACGTTGAGTCATAGGTGATTCTATTGGCACATCGCATGAAAATCCATGATATTGTTTCTGTTCAAAATTTCCTATTTTCACGTATAATTTGTCATATTATTTTTATTGTATTATATTAATTATGTTAAAAAAAAGCCTTAGACTTATAATTTATTATTATTTTATTGTGTTATTAAGTATATTAAAAATTTAAGTTTACAAGTACATCTCATATCTCCTGCACTTTAATGAAACTTTTATTAATATCATTTTAATATCGTTTTTATTATTTAATTCTGCATTTTAAATAACTATAATGATTCCTATGTATTCATATCTAAATCTTATAAATACCAATCAAGATTCGTGAAAGTTTGAGACGGTCAATGGGAAAAGAGGCTTCAACGAAGATAATATCGTAATTTCAAGATATAAAAAGCGCTTATTTCTGAGATTTAAACTAACGTAGTTAAAGTAAACTGTATGTGCTCAGTGATCGATAAAAGTGAGATGTAAATACGCATCAACATCATTTTTAGAAAAAAACAAAAAGATTTCCATGTTTACCAGATGGACCAAAGACATTCGTGAATTAAAAACGATCATTTGACTCCAAAACGTCACCGTTCTAATAGGCATACGCAAATAGAGAAAAAATAGAAGATATGATAAAAGTCTAAAAAAAGGTATGAAGATAAAGGCTCGAGTTTCTTACACCACCCTTCCTAGAAGACCACAAAATTCCCGTTTCCTTACGTCATCCCTATATAGTTACCGCTGAGTCACGCCATTCTATCATACCATTAATACCCCATGGGGCATCGTAAACATTCGGCACCCTTGAGTCCACGGCTGCAGGGTAAAATCGTATTTCCAGCATAGCGTTCGAGGGGTATGCGTTTGGAATCGTATTCCCTGAACAGCGTTCGCGAGATATGGTTTTGGAATCGTGTTTCTCGAACAGAGTTTGAAAACGCTTTTGAAATCGTATATCTTGAACAGCGTTCGAGACCGCTTTTGGACCGCCAAATATACAACATGTAATCGAAGAGATTTTCATACAATCGAAAACAGTAAGCAAATTCCCAGAAAATGAGATCAATCTTCGACGAGATGTATTCATCATTAAAATTAAAATTAATTAATTATTAATTTCTCTTCTAAGAAAAAAATTAAATTCTGAAGGTAAAGACTGATTAGCTTCTCTTTCAACAGATTAATTCTTTCTTGAGTTAATTTTGAAGAATTTATGGGAAGAACGATTTTGCTGAAATATCTAAAAATTTGAGTAAATACAGATTTGAAAATAATTTTAGATCATCACCATTTTATCAAAAAATAATTTTAAACCAACACCATTTTACCAATATTGAATTTTTTTCGTAAAATCCGAGGTTCATTAGTTATCTACACTATTATAATAAATAAAATTTGAATTTTTTATTTCAGGTCATCGAAAAAAGTAAGTTCTTTTAGAAGCATCTTCGTCGTTTTATATCTTTTAAATAAATTATTATTTTTACTTCACACATTGTTGAAAACACATAAAATAAACGTATAACTTCACGTTTCTTGAAAAATCAGCAGACCTATTCTGTAACACTTAACACAAATTTCGTTATCATTATAACACCGCTACATAGCTTCTTCATCATCATCATTAAAAGAGCTGCGCAATGGCGTTATAATGATAACGAAATTTTCGTTAAGAGTTACAGAATAGACCCTCAGGACTCGCCATAGTCAATTCTCCATGTCCGATTATCCGACACCCTATACGTTAGTTAGACGCGGCGCCATAACAAAATGTAAATCTAGCCGTTTCGTGGCGCAGCGGCCGGACTCGCCAACCGTGTCAATATGTAATTCCTTCGGTTATGAAACGAAAATTTACGAGCACAAGGCCGCCCTGTGCTATTATCATAAGCGAAGAAATTAACGTAATCGCAGTCACGACGGCCCTTTCAATTCCTTCAATAGCAACAGCAACGGCGACGGTGGCGGCGGCGGCGGTGGCCGATATATAAAACATGTAATTCAAGATTTCCCATGGATCGGTTCGTGCTTGCGATCGGATCTGAATTGCGTCAATACGCGCGCGTTGCATAATAATCCGTAATATGGCATAACTCCGCGTATTGCGCACACATATACCCGTCGCGTTTGCGATCACGATATTATTTCTATTTCGCGGCGCTATCACGATATTATCGATGTAATATGTGGCTCTTGGCCAACGAGCAATGATTTATCAAACTAGAATCGTTACGTGGGCCTTTCGTTGAATGTAAACATCCACATTGAATATGATACTCTTTTCTAGACACAAACAATAAAGCCCTAGTTTAACGTCCATTTCAACTAATGTCGATTAACTCTAATCTCGGTTTAACGTACTTTTATCTTTATCTAGTTCTAACAATAAATATTAGAAAAAAGCAAGGTTGGAAAGTAATACGTTTGTAACGCCATTATCGTTACTTCTTTCGAATTCTTTAAGTTAGAAAAATAATGTTTTATTTTTAATTTTCATGTGTGTCAAAATCGATCTATTTCTGTAGTTAGTTTCAAAATCAACATCGCTCTTATGCACTTAATAAATAATAAACTAAATTTGAATATAAAATACATTTCTTGAATTAAATTGTTTATTATGGTAGTAATAATTTAAATTAATAACATATTTGTGAGTAGAAGCAGAGTATAAGGCGATCTATAAACACTACCTATAGAGATTAAAAATAACTATAATTTTTACAGAAATATAATACTGTCAATCATGAAGAACAGTAATTACTTATTTGAAGTATTGAAAGCACCGTTGCTCAGTACTTTTTTTAGTACTCTAAATAAATAATTAATTACTGTCTAAAAAAATTGACCAGTATAATATTTATGTAAGAATTTGACATTATAAATTTAACAGTATAAAGAATTTCGCCGTTGTTATCTTTATAGTTTTACTTCAATTCCCTATTTCATTAGTAATAATAATTACATCTTTATAATTCTACCAAAAAATAATTGATACCGAAAATGATATTACAAATTATATAATTAAATTATGGCAATTCCAACTTTTTCTCACAATCAATGCATTCTGATTCTGCGATCAGAGAGTTTACGAATTACATATAAAATTATAAATAGAACGAAATCTCGAATTCCTTCACGAGTCGCATAGATCGTCGAAAGCTTGAAACGCAAACTTAAAAGCTTAGAGGAAAATGTCATTAGTTTCTGTCACGACACACGATACATATCCTCTGTAAATATACCATGTCGAAAGGTGAAGACGACAAATATACTGTATAAGAAACACAGGAATCGAATGTTCGAATCACTGTGTGATCGAGTGTTACTGTGCTAGTGTGCCGTCTTCTCTAATGTCTGTCTAAATCATTCCACTTCACTTGATTCAGTTGCGATAACATATATTTGCTTGTCACAGAGTTTTACTATTCGTGAAACGAGAGACTTGATATATTACAGATAAATTGTGCTACACGTTGGATCGATAAATCAGCGAGCTCACTTTTCGCGAGGTACGAGTGTATTTTGTTCACGTGTAACCACATTTGTTTTCTTCATCTTTACTTCGTATTAAAATCAGTTTAGATTGATGATTTAAGCAATTTATTTATTAAAGTGTATCAAAATTATTTTCAATTAATTATTTTTAATAAAAAATCATCCTTTTTTCTTTAACATTCAAGGAACGCACGTTATTATTAAATAATTAACAGTTATTTCGATCACTTCAAGTGATAAAAATGACTTTTAATGTCTTGTTTATTTTAAAATAAATTTCTTTCCTCGCGCGACTGCTTCACTGACATCCTTTCTTTAAAAGATTTTCAGTTTATAAAGATATGTTTTTTTTTTTACTGAAACACATATGCATATACAATATTATCAGTATCAAAAATATTTTGCTTATGTAGTTGTAGATAAAAGTTTATCAGTAGTTTAACAACTTCGACTATCTCTCGATAAAGCAAGAACATGATAAAATATTTTAAAATTAGTGCCGAAATCATTTTGCTTTACTACGACTTACGTCGTTATTTCAAATCTGTCAGAAAAGACGATTTTACTATAAAGTATCTAAAAATTTAGCTGGATACAGATTCGAAAATAATTTTATTGAATTATCGAAATAATTATGTAGGATACTCAAACCGATTGTTAAAATGTTAAATTTTTTTGCAGCATTGCTTATTATGTTTAAGATTTCCTACGTAATTATTTGATAAGGTTCAACTTGTAAGTTATATTCAAATCTGTATCACAGTTAAATTTGTAAATACTTCGGCAAACTCGTTGTTTCCGTGTGCGTAAACGTAAACAACATGTATGTAAGTTTCCTTTTTACTATAGTATTCTAAGGCACATCCTTTCGCAACTACAGCATAGAAGATTGGAAATTGTCTAAAAATTATTTGACGCAGATTGTTACAACTAGCCGGGAATGTTGCTAGAGAAAAATGTTATCGACAGATGTTATGACCAGATTACAGCAACAGCATCAGGATGTAACCGAGACCGAGTCTAAAAATTCCCGGTCTACTTCCTCATCAACAACCGACTCGTTCCGTTTTTTCACTAGTTGCAATTCCAACTACACAGAATATGATTATAAACGTTCGAAAATCAAGAGACAATCTGAGAAGAGAAAACGTGCGAAAAGACCTCTCATCACGTCAAAGCCTTACATTACGGTTTTTACAGATATAAAAAATACAAAATCGCTTAAAATTAACAAAACCTCGAATAAACCAGTGGCAAAATCCAAAAGTACGATTTAAATTTGCATTGTAGATAAGGTCTAGAAACATTAATTTTCAATCACAGTATTTATACAGACGAAAAAAAGAAACAGTTTTAAAGTATCAAAAAATTTAGTTGATTACAAATCTGAAAATATTTTTGTTGAACCATCAAAATAATTATGTAGGACACTCAAGATGGTTATTAGAATATAAAAATTTTTTGCAACTTTAAGTATTAATTATAGTTTAAGTTTTTATACAATTATTTTAATAATCTAGATTATACATTCTAGATGGTACATCAAAAGAACAGTTTTGTTGGGATATCTAAAAATTTAGCTAGACGCAGATCTAAAAATAATTTTGCTGTACCCCATCAAAATAATAATGTAAGACAGCCAAGATAATTTCCGGAATGTCAAAATTTTTTGCAACACTCAGTACTTATACATAAATGTTCTATAATACATAATTATTTTGATAATTCAAAGAAAATTATTTCCAAATTTGTATCTAGTTTTTTAGATACTCTGGAAAAACTGTTTTCCATAAACCATCTATAATTATAATTTATATATTCTATTATCTGTAATTATAGTTTATTTATTCTATTATTCTAGACAGAGATTTTTTTTCATTGTTCGCTTCGTTTTCAAGAATCAAATGTGAATTTAACCGATTTAAAAAATCCAGATTAATTTATCAAGAATTGTTTCACATTCTGTATTTCATCTATAAAAGTTTGTTTTTTACAGTCGAACTCTCAAAGGATTACTGCCCGTATTCCTCTGACAACTGTGGTTGCAGTTCAGGTTGCATGGTTTGCGACTACGGACTCTATACGTATACAACTAAAAACAGGAGCAAGTTGAAAAGTAAAAACGATAAATTCTATGTAAGTTCCTCGAGTAATTTCAGATCTTTGGTGTCAGAAAGAAACCAAAAAGCTATAAAATCATCTGGCGATATAAATATTTTAAGTAATAAAAAAAGGAAACTTCCTAAAAGTACGTATTTTACACTATAAATTTAAACGCTAATCCAAAATTTTTACTTATAATGCTTTATAATTACGATACTACGATTATATGACTTTAACTTAATTGACTTTCAACTGTTCGTTTTATCTCTAAAAATGAAATGTGAAAAATCAAATGAAATTAATTTAATTTAATTAAAAGATTTAATTTAATTATATATAATTTCATTTAACTTAAATTAATTTAATTTTAATATCAAAACTAATTTATCTAATTACTTTCTTTAATATATCATACATGAAAAAAATGATCGAGTATTAACATTAGATTTAATTAGAAATAATTTTATTAATTTAATAACAGTGTTAATAAAACAAGTACTTGTTTTACTAAATAATGATACAGAAGAAGGGCTATGAAGCCTAATAAATTCGTTTAATTTAACAAAACTAAATACAAAACAACAATATTAAATACTTGCTTTATTAAAATAAGAGCATTGTAGTCAATTGAAGAAATCATTTCAAATATTAGACTAATACTAATAATACTATTATACATCATTTTTTTCACGTACATACATTATTTCTATATAAATTTGTAATAGAAAAAGCCTTGAAAAGCTGCTCCCCTCAATCTTCCGACAGTTGCAATCACCAGTCAAACTATATAAAACGTGATCTCGAGCTGCAAATAACTAAAAACCAAAAACCAACAACTAAAAAAAAGACATCGATGAGAACTTTTAGAAAATTGCAAACAACGAAAATTGTGGTAACTCTGAAATTGTGCAAGAAGAAAAAAATCTTTAAAGATGCAGCTGAAAATGTTTCTCAAAGTATGTTACATTGTTACAAATTTCAGTTATCTACTTAAATCCACATTTTATCATTATAACATTAAACTTCGATTGTTGCTGTCACTTGATTTTCGACTATTTGCTTTACTTTTGAAAAGTATACATGAATTTAGTATTCAATCCGAAGTAGCTTAAAACAAATTTATTTGTATCAATTTACTTTAATTATTCTTATATTATTTGGTCGTAATTTTTATACAATATAAATACACATTTTCCTATTATACAAATTTTGTTTTAATAGAAAACGTTATAAAAAACTGGTCACTTGATTCAACTAATAATTATGAAAGCAATTCGGATTATACGGACTACGAAAAGCGCATAAATAAAACTAAAAAGAAAAAAAAGTTGAAAAACAAATCCAGAGGAGTGAAAAATTTAACAAAACTGAAAATGTCGGAATTTCAGTCTTCAATAATTGATAAATCAGTTAAAAATGAAAAGAATTCGAAGCAAACAGCAAGAGTACGTCCAAAAAGTACGTCAAAAGACTACCTTGAATTTAATTTTTTGTGGATAATATAACAATATATATACATAGCAATATGTATATTATATATATATATACTTTTTATATATATACTTTATTCTTTTATTTTTGTTCTTTGTATATAATTCTATTATTTACATGATACATTGTAGTTTGAATTACTTGTTTTACTACTGAAAGCTCTAAATGTGAGTTTAAATACTCCAATCTCTCTATCTCGAAACTAATTATTGACTATGTTCAGTACATAAAGCAGCTTTGCAACTGTTGTAAAATTCTGTAATATAATTGGTCTTTCCCTTCATTTCTCACTCCAAATGTATAAGCTAATTATGTTAGAGAATTTTACAACAGTTACAAAATTACTTTCTCTGCTACACGCTGCCATTGACTACAATATTATTAACTATTATTTAATATCATTAAGATAGTATATATATAATTATCTAAATAATTATTAACTTATATATATTTTGTATATATATATATTTTTTCTACAAATAAATTTGTTCTCGTGTTTTAAGAACGTACATTGTTACGGTCCTCGAGAAAGACCACAGCAAGGACCCACAAGAGAACGTTTTATTATTCCGAAAGTGATTCTTCTTACTACACTGCTGAAGATTACTATTAATAAGGACGAAACTATCCGCCAATCACGTCGTACGAAAACTTAACTATAAGATTTTATCGGAATTTTAAATAACACGTTAATCACGTTAATATAACAAATTATTTACATTACCATAAATACAGTTAAAATACATTACAAATAATTTTTCTTAGAAAAAAGTAATAAGAAAATGTGTGATGAAATATATATTAATTAATAATAATATCACGTAAGAAAAATATATATGTTAATGTTAGTTAATATATTCTATGTATATAAAATAATTCCCGTAATATTATTTATATATATATTAGATTATGTATAATTATTACATATTTATATATAATATATATAATGTAATCGTATATATTATATATAATGTATTATTTTTTAACATGTATTGTTTTAACGTATTTTTCTTATGTATATTGCAATATACGTATATATACTGATCAATGAGAACATTATGTGATATACGATTTTTATATAATTATTATTAAAGACATTAATTTTTATGTAAGAGCGAGTACCAATAGAAAAAAACATTTTAACAAGATGATGTTTTCATCTTTTAATTGAATAATTTATTTTAATATACTTTTGTCATATACTTAATAAGTACCGATCGATTAATTTGTGTAAACGAATAGAAGAGAAATATTTTAATACACTCATTGCGTATCTTTTTAGAAAAATGTATATAAAAATGTATGAGCAATAAAAAACATTTTGCACAAAACATTCTATACGAAGTCTCTACATTTTATCTAAATATGAATTCTATTGTTACAGATAAATATAATCCTTTATAGCACCTTTTTTTCTTTTCCTTTTCTTGATGAAGTTAAGATTTCTTCTTTCGACGTAAGATACTTTCCGTGGGAGTTTCATGTTCGTTTTATTTTTGCTCGGCATTCAAACGGATTAAAACGGTTACAATGCGAATTAATCAAACACAACGGGATTCCGCGGCGGACGGGGGGTAAATTAAATTAGCCCTCTCTCGCGCCGAACTAACGCGTATGTTCGCAGAAAGCGGCGCGCAGCTGAGAATGCGATTACGTAACGCAGATAAAATCGAAATAAGAGATTACCGCGTCGCACGGATGAGACGAGGGAGGACTGAAATCCCCGCAATGACATGCAAATATTTAGATAAGTTTGTCTACGCCGTGTAACGGTGCTCGTACACGCACGTTTTCTCTCCGCGACCCTGTGTTTACGTACATGGAAGCGCTATTACCGCGCGAATAATGAAGCATATACGGCACGACATGACACTTGCGCTCGACTATTTCAGCATGCAAAAATAACATCTTGTTATTGCAGAAAAAAATACACCTAATATAAATGATAAAGAAAAAAAATATTACAGAATTATCACAAATTCATCGTTCTAAATTTCATAAATCTCCTGTTCCTTTCCGGACATGATTTTATAATTTTCCCCGACTCTCTATAATACTGTATTTAAAAACTCTTTATGTTTTCGTCATGATTTGGAAACCATTAAATATTTTGTTGAGAGCGTAATTTAACATAGCAATGTAAGTTACTGTTGATGTTACTGACACTGCTTCTATTTTTAATTGTTAGTTAAAAATTTTATTCTAAAACTGTGTAGGTGTAATGTACGTACATTAAATTTTCATGAAGCCAAGAATTTTAATTTTCCAGAAAGTTCTGTAAAATTCCCCGACTTTCCCCTGATTTTCAGTTTTATGACAACCCTATATTAAAAAGTTCCTCAACGAAGAAATATTAAAAAGTTTAAAATGAAAAAGTATTAATTTAAAAATACAATATAATGTACAAAAATAATATTACTTCTTCTCATCAATCCTCCTCATTCTCCCGAAATTCATATAATAACTGAGTGAGAATAAATAATCTCAGAGCAGAGCGAAAGTAATATCACCTTTCCGCGTTGCTCCGATCATATTACTCTAGATGAGCGTGTATAACGGTGCAACAGATTGCTATTTTGCATCCGAGAGATAAACATGGGAACCGAGCGGCTACTTGCCTGCAGGTGGTCCGAGACGCGGCGGGAATCTAATACATGGCGTCGGGATCGGGCGTGTTCCCCGCGGGAGTTGTCGCGAGAGAAAGAGAAAAAGAGAAAGAGAGAGAGCGCATTTATCCCGGCTGAAAAGTTGGCGAGAATGCGACGAGTGATGCCAGGGAAAACCTGCGAAGAGAGAACCGGTCACGTGCGCCTGTGCAACGTGCCGCCGGCTGTTCTTGGGTTCACGGCCCGGCTAGCCGCGGCTCTACCTTGCCACCACAACGAGAAGTTGTGACATAATAGGCTGTCGCCAATCACCTACACCGTGTTCGTATTTACTGCGAAACCAGCGAGCGCGCGTTTTCCTTCATGGACTGATGTTTATATCGATATGAATAAAATATCAGTAAAATTAATATTTATCGATGTAAAGCGGCGGATTATTGCTAGTACAAAGAGGTATGAGCTGACAAAAGTATTACAATTTAATCGATACACCGCAGGAAAGAAACCTTTTGCATAACTGGTTCTTATTAAAATTCTTATATCGATTTCCTAACCGAGAGTTAATTTAACATAACGTTCTTTAAAAACAATATATTAAGAAATAGGATTTTTTATTTATTATTCGAATATTTTATGTTAAATTGATATTTAATATTTCTTAGCGTTAAAACACAATTTGAATAAGTAAACAGTTAATATAAAAATAATGTTAAAATATAAATTTTAAGATAAATTAATAAGATGTGATAATATAACATAATTACTGAATATAACATAATTACCGAAGAAATGTGCTTTCACAATTTGTTTACGATTTGTATTATATTTTTATGTTAATTCCTTAAATAACATGTGTTACTTTATAATATATTCATCTTGAGTTAAATTAACACAAAGATTTTATGTAAATCATTTGAAACACATAAAATGTATTAAATTTAACACAAAATTTCCAACTATATATACAAGAATTTAAAAAACGTTCATTGAATATAAAGAATATAAATATCTGATTATATAAAAATATTATATAAATATAAAACAGATCCTTTATTTTTCTCTCTTTTTTTTTATTTCATTTAAATTAGCTTCCCGTCTGAATCAATTTTCTCAGAAAGTTCACGCGTGTCTTTTATGTGCTAATCGTTTTCAGAAGAAAAGTTCAGAATAAAGAAAGCGAGGTAACACAAACATCAATTACATTAGATAAAATAGCGAGGAAATTACGCTCACGCATGCACTTGCCGAATCTAAGGCGAGGAAAGAAACTGTTTATATTAGCATCGCGGTCTTTCCTCTCTTTTTTTCTCTCTTTTATGCTCGATGACGCAAGCGCATCGCTTCGAAGGCTTCGCGGGGAATATAAATGTTCCCGCATTTTATGGGGCGGTGAATTTTCTCGACGATTACACGACTACATGTAGAATAATGAGAATTAATTTTAGATCCAGGCTCCGCCGTGGCGAATATTTCTGTCGCTAGTTTTACCGTTAACGATAATTTCGCTCGTTTGCGGCTGCGTTACGACACTTCACTAAGCCGACCGCTCGCGCACGAGTTGGGCAAGACAAACCCCGCAAAGGTCTCCGTGTCCAGTCACATTGTTCAGAGACCAGGTGGGAGCACTTATGCCAGGATAATGGCAATGTTTATAACGTATAATTACTGCCATAGTTGCGCTATTATATACGTCATTTCTCCGCTGAGCCTGAATCAAAATCGTTATATGAGATAATTGTGGAGCTTTTGCGCGAACACCACATTTGAATAAAGAAATATTCAGGATATATAAAATGTATGAATCGCAGACTCGCTGCGATCAAGAAAACACATGTAAGAAAATGAGAAAAGTATTTAAGGATGCTTTGACTGTACAATATTAGGAAAACAATTAATCAAATTAGCAAAAAAATTTTGTCATAAATAAGCCCTGAAATCAACTGCAAAAAAAAAACAAATAATTTGGCTTATAATTTATGTACTGTAATGACTGTACTTTGCTGTAATTTTAAATAAGTACGTTCTAAACGATTAAGTGGATCCAAATGAACTTTTGTATAAATTATATTAGTTGTATTAATAAAAAATTGGCTGCTGTAGTCAATTAAAAATGCTATGCCATATTTTATCATTTAAATTATTGCAGCAGCCAATCTTTTCTTTCAGTATAGAGTCAAAATTAAATCATCAATGATTCACTCAAAAAGTATAATTTTAGGAAACGAATATATCTCAAAGATATCTTTTAAATAATGTCGTATCCTTCAAGGTAATTTTTGAAATTACAGAACATTTTCAACACGAAAATTGAATAGTAACGGCTCGTCCGCGTCGAATTTGTCGACGCAAATTGCGTTGACCGTGAAGCACTGGAAAATCCAACAAATTCACGGGTGGTTACTTCCAGGGTTCCGCGAAATTTACGACGAGCGTTGAGTAGATTTATGCGCATCCGCGCAAGATGCACTTCGCGCCACTTCTTTTGCTCAGAGTGGACTATTTTTAACCCTTCGGAGCTGACGTGGATCTATTTGACTCACTCAATTAAGATAAATCTTTTTTTTAAAGTGTCAATTTTCTTTTCTATATCTACACATTTGTATAATATTCTTGTTAAAATATATTTATAATTAGTATTCATTCTCTTTTATACGAGTTATGTTACTTTAGTTCCCTGAAATTATAAGTAGTGTCGTTTAATCAACACATACAAGAAAAATGGTATTGTAAGCCCACATTTTGCTTTTTCATATGACTTTTTAATTATATTCAAGATAATGATACCACTAACATAATTTTTTTTATCTTAAGTTTAACATTAAAATATACTCGATTAGAATAGTTCACAAAATAGAAAAAATTGTCTAAATGGAAAAAGACATTGTGATGTAATTATTTAAATGTGGTAAAGTGTGTTGCTGTAAATTATCCTTTGTTTCAAGAAATAAAGGATAATTTACCGTTAAACATATGCATAGTGTCGGTAACTAATAGATAACGATACAGGCAAAAGAATTTCAGATGAATAAAGAAAAAATAAAATGTATTATAATGTATAAGTATCAGGTCTACAACTTAATTCTCGGCCTCTATGGTATATTCCATCAACTACAGCACTTATTCATGTGCGTGAAGTTAGCACCGCCATTTTGAAAAAAAAATAAAATAAAATTTGTGCTGAATTGTGCTAGATTTGTGCTACATTGTGCCGCTTTGTTTTTTGAGTTATGTCATTAATTCTTGCGGCACAATGTAGCACAAATCTAGCACAATTCAGCACAAATTTTATTTTATTTTTTTTTCAAAATGGCGGTGCTAACTTCACGCACATCACTTATTCATTTGAATCTTTTTCTCGCTATACAGTCGTTTTGAAGCATTATCCTTAAGCTTTGAAATAAGATATAATAGGTGCTGCGAATCTAATCTCAAAAAATAGCAGTGAAAAAACTATGTCGTTCGCAGCATTTGAAGCATTGTCTCCTTTTCGCATTCCAGCTGGAGAAAAATGCTGCGGAAGCTCAAGAAATTATTTGCTCGGTTTCAGGTGAAAAGTCTGTAGCTTACAGTACGTATGAAAAGTTGTTCCAAAGATTTTGTGATGGTAATTTCAATTTCTTTCATCATAGAATTCATCGACTCAAAACACAAATCTTTTTTCCGAAACAGAATCTGACAGTTGCCTGAAAGATGGTGAAAATGTGTGGAAAGTGAAGGGAAGGATTAGTTTGATTAGATTAATATTCTTCTTTTCATTCTTTTATAATTTCACATCCAACTAAAAAAAGGTCGAGTATTAAGTTGTAAACCTAATATAAAATATAATATAACATAAAAATATAATAAATGCCTGCGATATTTTGGCCAAGGCTGTATATTAATATGAGTCTACCAGTGTCTATATAACTCAGTGTCTATATAAATGCTGCAATATTTAACATATGTATTTTGTTACATATTTAATGCATAGTTACATATTTTGACATCAATTCTGAAAAGTTAAGTGCATTTATTATATCTATGACAAACGAATCGCTTATCATTATATTTATGACAAACCAAGTGCGACGTAAAGAAGATAATATCTTCAATAAAGTCTGATATCGATACGCTTCAGCAATTACGTGCAAAATATCCTCATGACATAACACTTGCTCTCTACGTGACCATAAATGCATTTATCGCTATTCATTCATCCGTACGTGGATGCGCGATTAGGCCGAATTTCTCGTCGACGAGCACGCGCTCGATGAGGCGATGGCAGAAACTCCTGCGCGATTGCGTCGTCCGGGTTTCACGTGCGCGATTACACGCATGTCCGCCGTGTCCGTTTACATGAATTGTTCCGTGACGCCGAGTCACGCGCTTCCCTCGTGCACAAGCGCTGTGTTGCGAAAAGTCACGGCTGCGATCGCGGGGGATTTGCACGTGGCTGAGCGTCGCGGCGCTTTTTCTGACGCAAGGCTTTTACCGGACCGCCCGGTATAACGTGATCGCCAGCACACGTGGTAAACGCGAGATCCTTACGTAAGAGAGTGCGAGCGAGTTACGGATCTAGGTATCTGAACGTGTATCTCCGCGAAAATATCGCCGCCGTATACACTCACGTCAATTATAGCACTTCCTATTCGCGAGAGACTATCAAAATCGCACTTCGTACGACCGTAGCACAATAGATCGTTAATTTTAATCTTCCGAGAACTCCAATTTCTTGTATTAAAAAATTTTTCTATTTTGTTTAATTTTTCGCCCGGACAGATAAATGTAAAATTAATAATAAGTATAAACGTAAAAATATAAATGGACAATAAATATTAGAAAAAAATAACAAATATTTTCAGACAACAATTACATAAATCATATAAAAAGAATCTTAATGTCATTCTAAAATGTTTTAACGTAGAATTACAAGATAAATAAGCAGTCAGTGTCCACTTAATTTAAGATAATATTTAAAATCGCGTTTCGTACGATCGTAGCATACAATTCGTTTATCTTAATCGTCTATTTTCAAGAAGAATCCCAATTTTTATGTTGAAGAATTCTATTTACTTTTTTGTCCGTGCATAGATAAATAAAATGAATTAGAAGTATAAATGTAAATGTATATGTGCATATATATATATATATATATGTGTGTGTGTGTGTGTGTGTGTGTATATATATATATAGACGCAAATATAGGAATAAATATTTCCAGACAACTATACTTGATTTATACAAAAAGAATTTTGATATTTTTCTCATTTTGATATTTTTATATAAAACTAAAAAATAAATAGATACATTGAGAAAAAATTTAACTGGACTAAATACGTTTAGTACGTAGTGGTTATTTAATTTAGATATTTATATATTTTGCTTAACAAAATCTTCTAGAATTTAAAACAAGTTATTTGTTTGAATTAACAATAATTGGTTGAATTAACAAATATTTGTTTAACAGCCCGTGACCGCTACATTTAAATGAACTAATATTTTTTTATAAATAATTTGTTTCTTAATGCAGTTACTGCCTACGCGATTAAATATCGCAATCGATACTTTCAATGTCAGAGTATGTTTCAAAAAATCTCTAAAAAAGTTTAATTAAAAAATGTATGACATATCATTATATATTTCTATACTTTCGAAATAGAAACCATCATTAAAACTCACAATAAACATTTTCTATGGATAAATACGTTCCAAGAGCATACATTCAGCGAGAAATATCTCATTAAAATTCAGAACTAAAATTATGGAATTCTGTAAAATGACGGAATGGATGTAGCTTCTTAACGAGCTCGGCTGCGATAATTATGAACGCCCTTCTCACTCTCTACGAAATACTTTTGCGTAAAGACGCCCACGAGTTTTATGTATTATGTATCTTCGCGCACGGAGATGATTATTTTTATCCCATCCCTTTGACGAGTGAGATACGTAAAAATAAAAGAAGTTTAACGCAAAGATCCGATCGAGCATGTCTTTAATCTCACTCTCGTCGATGCTCTCCTTGCAATCCTGGAAAATATAAATGCACATAGCGTCATCCTCGAAATCGGTCGACCAGCTAATAAATCGCGAATAAAAAGATACGTGATTTAAATTTAAATTAAAAGTAATTAATTTTAAGGCCTGTGATGGATCAAACGGGTCCTTTAGATTACAATAAATATCACACATTAAATATATATTGAAAAATTAATAGAATTAAAAGTTAAAACATCTGTAACTTTGTAATATAACTTTGTTTATTAACAAAGTCAGCATATTTGGATTCAATAATTTAAAAACAATTTAAAAAATAAAGGCTCTGAGTTATATATAAAGACATATATTGCTAAATATTAAACTTTAATAATATAAATTTTTAAAATATATATATATATACAAACGTTTCAACCTACATTAGGTCTTCAGTGTAGTTAATCAGTTGAAACAAATTTAAAATAAAATTTCATTTTAAAAACCTATATTTTATCTTTTCTGAAATTTTAATTTTAGTTAACTTTAACTATTTAGTTAAAATTCTTTTAACTACTCAATTAAAAAAAATTCATACGAATGTCCATTAATTCGTCAACTTAGAGTCGTCGCGCTTATCATCGCCAATGTCGCGACATCAGGCACCACCGTAGTCGGACGTAATTATCATCGAAGCAACGCTATTGTTGGACAGAGCGGAGATAATGCCTCGGGAAAAATAACACAGTGGCCCTCGATGGAAAACGATCCAACGCGCTAACTTGCGTTGCATGCCGCGTAACACTTATCTCGCGGCTCCGTTCCGCCGCTCGCGTTCCTCCTCGCGGGGTCTCCGAAGCGTGCAGCCCGGGCCCCTTGTCTGCTCCAGAAACCTACTTTTTCGAGTCACCGGATCCCCCGCAATCTCGCATGCCACCAGCTGTTATGTCAACCGCACAAGGCAAAAAAAAAAACGCGCCTGCAACCCAGGGAAACCCTGCGAATTTAGGCTTCCTTACTCTTCCTTATTTATCTTCATTTTTCTCCTCTTTCATTTTTTTTTTTTTGTGAAATGATTTTCTTTCTCTTACTTATTCACTTATTTTTGTACATGTTCTTTTTGCGATTTTCACTTCGCTTTTATAATTCTAAATCTGTTCTTAGAAAGCTTGCTCTAGAACACCATAATAAACACTACTATCTATTTATCTGTCTTTGAAAATTTCGACCTGAGTAAAACAAAAAATCATGATGACATCAAAATGGATTCAAGATGATTGTTAAGGCAAGTATTAATGGTCGATCATTATTTGATGAATAATCACAATTCTTCTATCTTTTTTTTTTCAAAGAAGAATGTACGTACTTAAGTCAAACATATTAGATTTAACCAATACATATACATACATTCCTCAACGAAAAAAAAAGACACTAAACAATTTAATCAAATAAACAAGCCCTTTCTTAGCTAATGTACTACACGTAAAGTTCAACAAAACGTCAAACGGACAAACTCATTAATTATAGTCAAGACTATACTTAATAAATCTATGATTATTTGAGCTAACAATTAAATATTAGAAACTATAAATCATTAAATAATAACATATTTTTTCAACAAAATCATAAAACAATTAAGACCTGTGAAACATTAATTCATAATATGAATCTATATAATTAATTACACTCTCACAATGACTGAAAATTATTTACGATTATATAAATTCTAATTTGAGCCACTTTTCGATCAATCATGATTCATTTTAACGTCACTTTAATGTTATCGTGACCTATTATTCTGCTCGGAAAATAACTGAGTTCGTTGATAACCGGAAGTAACACTCGCGATCTCGAGCTCGGAGAAGCATGAAATTGAAATATTTTTGAAAGGAAACGATCTGATCAACCTGCAAAAATCAGGATATTAATAAATCTAGATTCCAAGATCTATTTCAGGTCTAAAGTGACGATAAATAAATCTACTACAATGGAAAAACGCGTACTTGCGGCTATGAATAAAGCTTCTATTTGCGGAATGACCTATTGTGAGATGATTACGTCAATTACCTAACCTTAGACTATAGGCGACCGCTTGTGCGTGTCACGTTATCGCGTTCCTGCGACGCTTCTTAAGAGAATTAAGTACAGTAAACATAAAGTTATCTGTACACCAACTCAAATAAAACATAAGGTCATTATGACATCAAAATGGCTTCAACATGTTTACATTAGTTTACAAGGCTGTGAAAGAACATATGAAGGCTGTTTCCAAGGTAATTTTCGATGCTGAGCTCGAATCTGTCATCGACATATTTCCATCAGGTCCGGTTTTCGAGATGTAAAAAAAACATTTCCCCCCCAACACATACATTATAAACATAGTAAAGTTTTACGGAAATTAGAAAGCAAAATGTTGAATTTTTATTATTTATATGACTTTGAATCATTTTTATATGTATATTAGAGTTCAAGTAGTTGCCTGTCATTGTTCCGAAATCCTTGATAACATTTCTCAATTATCATCAATTCCTAATGGAAATGCCTTGCTTTTTTTCACTTGTCACACTCAAAATATCAAAAAAAATTATATATTTTAAAAAAAGTTAAAAATGACGTATTTATATCATAAAATTGACATGTTATATCTTCAATATTCGTCCTAATGAAATTTTTCTAGCAGCAGATTTTAACTCGTCCAGAATAAATTAGGCTGCTATCTACTCATTGAAGCCATCTTGAATTGTGACGTCAGAAACGTGAGAAAAATATATAAGAAAATTTTTGTAAACTCTATTAAAATGTATTGTTTAATAAAGCAACATTTGCAATTGTTAGAATAAATTCGTAAAATATATTTCCCTCTTTTTGTTCTGATAATAATCAATAAATAATCATATATTTGAAATTTAATTATACCGAATCAGAAAATGAAACAAGCTGCTAAACTGAGATAAAAATATAATTTTATTTTTTATTGATTTGTTTAATTTTATTTTATTTTCCGAAATATAAAAGACGAGTTTACGATTTAAAATATTTTGTAGACATCAAAATTCCTTATAGTTTTCAAATAAAAGCATTTTTAAGGAGAATTTTTTAAGTTAAAAATCATATATTTTAATATATTTTCTTAACAAAGTAAACTTCATATATCTCGAACATTTGAAGAACAACCATTTTTTTATTACAACAATTTATCACTGTTGGCAACTGAAATGTTTTCTGCAAATTATTTTCGAGTGCTTCTGTATTTTACAAGTGTACTCTGTCAAACGCAAATATTGTTTTATTGTAAAATATTTCTATTTTAATACATTTTGCAAGGATTTTCATTACATGTTTTCTTGCTTTTGACGTCAATCTGAAGATTCGTAGTGAATGTTCAGGAGGAGCATTAAAAAAAAGTTGTTTCCTTTTCGTACATTAAAAAATATTCCAAATTTGTGAGAGCTAGTGTTATATTAATTTATTTTTCTATCATTCACGATTTATTTGAACGTCGAAATAACACCATATCCTGTAGTTCTGCTTGGATAAATACATCAAGCTATTAATGTAAAGAATGAGTGAAAAAAGACTTAGAATGCGTCAACGCGGAGATCCGATCGGAAGAAAACTGAAGTACAGTTGTTCAAAGATTAATGTCACTCCAAGGCTTTGTTGCGACGTTTCATTTTTCCTCTTTCTAATTCCAATTCTTCAATCGGCAAAACTACAATATTCGCGTTGCAATTTATAGGCTCGTAATTCCCCAGAATCGATTCGCTGTTGTGTTGCTTTTAGTCGACCATGCAATTTATTATCGCGTCAAATAACGCCCGATTCCCAAACTCAACGAGTACCATTTTTCGCGACTAATTGAACGATTTATTCAGCCTTTGAGGATAGGAGTTTTTTAATAATGTAACTAATGAAAAATATTACATTCAAGGGTTTTTGGATTCGTTGAATTCGATTCTGGCATCAGAATTTAAATTTCAAAAGAATAATCTGATTATCGTGAATTTTCGGAATTTCAATTTTAGGAATTTCTTTTGATATAAGTTTAAATGTAGTCTGAAAATGATCTCTATAACAAAAAATCTAGTGTCACAGGGTTACTCAGTTTTCCACAAAATACAAACCAACAGCAACATTATATTAATATTATAATTTTATACTTAATAATGTAATTATTATGCACAATATGTGTTATATTACAATTATATTGTTGAGTGGAAAGTTATAATATTAATATAATATTACTGTTAATATGTGTTTCTATATATAGATTGAAAGTTAGTTTGAAAATTAGTATTACTTGTTTGTATAACACTAATGAGCTTCAAATAAAGAGAAATTGGAAACATAACGTGTGTAAATACTTTATAATTAAAAATCCCTTAAAACCTGTAAGTTTTATAATAATCAAATTTTTTAAATTCTATCTGTCCTCAATCAATACTCCATAAGCCAAATTTCATAAAAATCAAGCGATTAGTTTACAAAATAAAAAAGAATAAATGATATATCACTGGTTCACAAAAATTAACTAAAAGAATTTATTTTAATTCATATTACAGATGCAATTAAATCTTAGGCGATGTGAGATGAAAAAAACATCGCCGTTTATTGCTCGCTTGATATTCATCATTTGCTTGTTACATAATCGCAACTCGAAGTGTACTTAATTACAAGTGCATCAAACAATTGCAGTCGTCCTAAGCATCGGCGATGATTTTTCAAATATTTCCTTCGATTTTTTATCTACAGGGGACGACACAGTTCACCGCTGCAATAACGCTACAAGCATGTGATAAGTGATTCTCGTACATTACAATAGCACGACTTGGTCTCTTCATGTGACCTAAATCCAACTAATATATACATATCCGAACGATTCGAAGACCATTCGACGTGAAAAATTTTCAATAAACGATTTTAGATTTGGGTTCACGTTTAACAGCGTCTATTCGTAATTATAAAGAAAGACAAATGATGAATTAATAGAAACTTAAATTAATTGAAATATAAGTACATTAAGAAAAATCGAATCAGAAGATTCTGATTATATATAAATCAGAATTCTAATTACCTCAGAATTATAATAGAATCAACTGGAAAAAATTCTGATTTCTCTATTTTCAACCAAAATTTATTAATAATTACCTAATGCAACTAGACTCTTTCTCTGTGAATTCAACCGAAGTGGCTCTTATAAGAACCTAATAATATTTTTAAGTAAAACTTATAATTCTCAATTCAAGCAAACTGCGCCAATTATTTACAAATCTTAAAAACTTAAACTGATTAAAGACCTAAACTAAAAGATTAAAAACCTAAACTAAAACTGGATATATAATATCAATTAAATTGACAAGCAATCTGATAATATACTTAAATTAATTATATTTAATTAAACTAAATAATTAATCCTAATTAAAATTAATTACTTTCAATTTAAATTATATAATGTATTCAAATTTTAATCAAGCTTAAGTTACATTTATTTTAAATTTAATTTAATATTAAGTAAAAATCGATCGAGAAATATTCAACACAATTAGTTTGAATATTCAACAAATTAAAATTAAAAATTTAATTTAATTAAAGATTAAATTGAACTTTTGTGGATACGGAAATCGACGGAAATTCCAGTTGTCGATAGGCCGCTATCAAAACGCCTTATCGCAACAACATAATGCAGTTCAAAGTCAACGAGGTGAAAGCGTGCTACACGTGCCCAAATAACAAGGCGAGGGAGACCCGGCCGGGGATGATGATGCAGTCCACCACATTCAAGAGTCACGCAAACATATTTGCAGTCGTCGCTGTCAGAAATTGATAACGAGCCTGCTTATCGGCGGCTTACAACGCGACGCAGCTGTGCGGTCGCGGCTAACCCGAACAAATCGACTGTTATCATCGGCGCTACAATTCCACGCGTCGCGCAAATTTGCTATTTTAATCTAGGAAGGATAGAAGGGGAGATGGGAAGAGAAATGAGGCGTGATGTAACACTGTATGCATAATACCATGGGATTTAAATATAGCTACTCCGCTGTCGGAAATATCGCGACATTTTGCGTCTATCTCGCGACTTGCAGAACGCAGCGCGATCGGGCAGGAAAAATGCGTTTGCGAGATGCGCAGGCTGCGTATCTCGAGGAAAAATCTCTAGAAACACCGAGCAGATATCGAAACGTTTCGCAGCTATTTACACGTCTTGTCTGGAGCCTTAAATTTACAAGAGTAGCGCATTCCTTTTCATTGGTTTCTCATTTAAACACACAGCGGTTTAATCGTTTAATATTTTTTTTAATTTTTTGGAATGGATTCTCACTCTAACGAGTGAAAATTGAGCCAGACTTGAAACAGAATGGCAAAAAGGAACAATTTAACCTTAAATTAACAATATATTGCATACGTAGAAATTTAAAATAATCGTAAAAGAAATTTCCAAAATTACTCATTTCGGCTGCCCGAATAAATAAACCCTTTTCGAGGCAGCCGAAACAATATAATTTCGGAAATCTAGTAGAGTATTGGTACAATAAAATTAATTAGTTTCATAATTTAAATCATATAATGTATTCAAAATTTTAATTAAGCTTAAGTTAAATTTATATTAAGTTTAATTTAAACAATATTAAGTATGAAAATCAACCAAGAAATATTTTATACAATTAAACAAATTAATTTTAAAATTTTATTTAACAGAATTTCTGATCATTATAATTAATCATAATTAAATCCAGTAGTTCACAACTAAAGTTTTGTTATTTTCACTAAAATTTATGCAATCAAATGTGTCTGGCTACCATAACCAAAAAATCAAATTTATGGATTATTCACATACTTCACTAAAATCTGATTCAACTAATTTTTTTTTAATGCATACAGTGCACATCCAGCAACATTAAAGCACCATTGCAACATTGCAGCAAAGATACTGTGGATTCATCATTAGGTAAAAAATGGCAGTTATTTGCGCTACGCTTGTTAATATCTAGAACTCTATCCTTATATCGATAGAAGAGCGCCGATACTGGGATCTATCTTAGCGAGACGATCAAAATAATCGCCGTCCACTTCGATGACGACGCATCGAATTAACGTGTATAACTGTATACCGTTTGCATCTGCACATGCATTCTATGTTTGCGGCTCGTCTTATCGTGCGGCTTTGATAACGCCGCCATTGATTTGAGCTGTTTGTTTACCGCCGAATGTTAAGGCGAAAATGAGTAAGCTACAGGTGTATCCCCTCTAGCTGCGTGTTTTCATACTTTTTATGTAGATAAAGTGAACGCAGTTAAATTAATTTATTTAAGACGCGAATATTGAGAAGAGTTTGGTAATGGCTAATAAATATTGAGTAATTTTTAAAAATAATTTAAAGTAGTTTAATTAATCTCTCAAATGTTCGATTAATATTATAATATAATAAAAATAATTTTACTTTCCAAAATATTAAGTGTTGCCCAATAATAATATAATTAACCGTTAGATAATGATTATTAAATATAAAAAAAAATAAAATTATTTTTACACAAAATATCAATCATTTAATTAAAATTATATCATTTAACATTTGGAAGCTTATCAATTTATTCTTCAGTGTATGCGAAAGAAATTCATTAAATTTTTACGAAAAACTCGTTTACTTCTTTAAAAATTTCTTTAAAAAATCGAGAGATAATGGATCAGTAATTTAAAAAGTAGATAGCTGCTTAATAAATAGCCTGAAAATAGAATGTAAAAAAATCGTTTATTTCACACATATTTAATGTTTTATATTTAATTGATATGTTTTCGAATTACGCATTAATTGCGACAATTAAGCAAGCGTTAATTGCAGGGGAGATCGAAAAATGCGAGAAGATGCAACGCCAACTAGACAAACATAACATATGCATTCGCGCTCGCAAAGTGTAGTTAGTATGTTAATCGCGCGCGCTTACGTAATTTCAGCGCTAGGTAAAAGCGGTGATTTATTACTCACTCGTTAATTGGCGAGATACTATTCCGAGCGAACGATTCTAATTAGGAATACACGACCGGTTCAGTAAACGAGCGGTAAGTGCCGGTCGTTTCACGAGTGCATCGTTGCGCGCATTTTCCTCTTCGACGTCGATTATCGATCGTGTTAACAGTGTTATTGTCGAGTGCCAGAATTAATTTAAAACTGCATGTCGATATGTGAGAGTATCCTGCCTAACGAGTTGGAAGAAATTATCTAGTAATATCAATTAACCTTATACTTATAAATTTTTCTATCAATTGAAGAAATATTCCAATATTTTAATTGATTTATAAAGAATAAAAGTACTTTGTTACGTCGAGAGTACTTTAAAACCATTGTCTGTCAATTTTTTTTGTTTTATTGGTTTTTAGTTCCTCTTTTGAAAAAATAATAAAATTAGCAATGTCTAAAAAGGATTTAAAACAATTCTATGAGATTACAATTTTACACTAAGCTTCTAATTTAATTAATTATTTATTGATACTCTAAGGTTAATATTGGGAAACGTTATTAAAGTACAAATAAGAAAAGAAGTATGGATATATGTATAATAGTACTAAAACCCTTTTCGAAATATCTGATGCTAGCCAATTCATTATTGAAAGAAATAATTAAATAACAATTTTAAATATCTAGCTCCGTTTTGCACAATAATATTAGTACATAGGTCAATTTCGAGCCAATAATTAATGGATTATAATTAATAACTATAGTTTATTATATTATTAAAATTTGAACTTAATTTGAAATTTATATTAGTTTTCACAATATGATATATCTTGCAAGAACGTTTCGAAATAATTAATTACTTACTTGAAGTATGATAAACAATTATACTGCTAGTAATTGAAGTAAGTATTTAATTACTGTCTGTCAATGTTAAAATGGCCAATATTAGATTTGTGTAAAGAAAATAACGTAGACAGAGATGCACGTCAAAAGGCGACGCATAAACTTAATGCTACCTTGAAACCTAAGTTTATGATACAATAAAAGTAAAAATAGTAACATATATTTATATATACAGAAAAAATAAAAAATAATAATAAATTGCCAACTAAGAAAATATAAAGAGATATCGACTTTCAAATAAAAAGCAAAATAATGTAAACAATAGGAATAACAACACGTTGCCTAATCAAGCAAGCCTCTCTCACGCATTGGGTTCAACAATTCCTGCGCAATTTGTCTCACAACGGCAGCCAGCAGCTCAACGCGGCTGTGTTTATTTAATAAAAGTCTAGACTGCGCCACACTGCGAAAATACTCGACCGTGTTTTGATAAGAGGATGCGCGATCGTCGGTCGTCGAACCGTCCGGCATTCGCGCCGCAAAGTGTCAAACAATGATCGAGACAATGAATCGTAAGGAATGCAAACTCAAAAGTGCACATACCGTGCCGTGCCGTGAATTCCGAATGTACTGCTCGTGCACCTGCAGTTTCGACACGACAGGTTTTTCGCGGCGTAACAGGAAAGAAAATATTTATAATAGACGATAAAGGAAAATACTGAGAAGAGGAGAAAAATAGCGATCGTCTTCTCTCATCGATCCGTTTCATGTGTTTTTGCTTTGATTGATTGACTCTTTGTATTCAAGAAACTAGAGCGAGATACCCCAAGCGGAACATAAAAGTCATCATAATATCAAAATGGTGTCAAATCGCTGCAAAAGAATTACTGTCTCGTAACTGGACTACGTGAGTTTCGATGGAAATAATTAAAAAAATATTTTCTAAAAACAAGATTTAAAAATAAATTCTATCAATAATACCCCTTATTTGAGTTTTTCAAAGTTCTATTCCGTAGATTAAAAACATATAATTGAAAAATTCGTAACGCAGAAATAGTCAATCATTTTCCTTTCATGTATTCTATCAATATCTTACTTGTATTTTCCAAACAGTTTTATTTCGTAAAAAAAAAGATACCTGTTCAAAAGAAAGAAAACAATATTATCATTTTATAATAATTTACATATTCTTGTCGTGGCAATATAAAAATATCTCAGATGACTATTTTCTAAAATAAAAAAAAAAATAAAACTAATAATAAAAACTGTTAGACCCTAAAGATCAGTGTGTTTTCTTAGCGTTACAACAAATGTGTGTTCCTGTACGAGTTAAAAATCAAGATTCCTCTAATATTAAAATGACCCGTTGTGTTTTACTCGGAACGTATCGCGTCCAAATCCGTAACACCGGATTATTAATTTTCCGTTATTGCGAGGCGCCTTGAGGAGAACGACGCGCCTTGGATGGTCTAGAAACGCGGCCACGCATGGAAATGCCTGTACATATTTATAAAACGAGCGCTCAAGCCTCGAGCTCGCAAGACAGTCGATATTATTGCTAACGGCAGGCGTAAACAATGATTGCGCAACGTGACGCAACTGTTATCGCGAGATGCACCGAGCGGCGGAGGCGAATCGATTAGGGAGACGAGAGAGGAGGACCTCTCCGCCTCTGCCGTCATCGCCGTCTTCGTAGCCGAAAGACGTGACACGTGATTCGACGTTTTAAGCCGACCGAAAGTTCAACGCTCTCCGACTTGCGATATTTCGCGGGGCGACGGCGCAAGGTCGACGATATCTCGGGATGACGCTCATTCTCGTGGTTAACTGCGAGTCGTTACTCGGAAACGCCTTCGCGATCCGCGATTGCAGCCACGAGGAGTGCCGCGAAAGCGTGAAGGAATATTCCCAGATCAAACGAGAGAACAATGCCGATTCCATGAAAAAAAAATGTATCTCTCTGCAGCAAAACACATCAAAAATGACGTCAATGTTCCAATGTTCCAAGGTGATTAGATATTAAAAGTTTCAATCATTTATGATTGATTTTATCATCAGTTTGATATTATCGTGTTTTGTTATTCTGCTTAGGTCGTTTAAAGGCAAAATAGAACTTACACAACACAACAGAGACCAGATCCACTTTCTTGAGAGTAAACACAAATTCTAAAATACATTAAACCGCTCACTATTGTGTTGTACATTTATTTTGTACAAAATTATTTAATACTTCCTTAATAATTCAATATAAACAGTCTGGAAGCTTATTATAGTTTCCGAGAATAATATTGTGTGATAACATTGATAATTATGATTAAAAATAGTGATAAATGTTGTGCAATAAGATTATCTATCGCTTTGAGCGCTCGATATTACTGTACGATTATTTTGCACACTATTATTGTAAACAATTTAAACAAACAATTTAGAGGCTCATTACAGTCTTTGATTTATAACGTCATGCGGTAATATTGATGACTATAATTCATATGTATTTATAAATATTACACAGAGAAAGAAAGAGTCTATTATTTTTTCTATTTTACCTTTAAAGAGAGTCTGCGATCTGTAATGTAACGCAATAATATTAATAACTATAATTCATAATATTTATATTATACAAAAAAATCATATTGTGTGGAGATCGCCTTAAGAGAAACCTTTACGCTCAATATTATATTGTACAATTATTTTTCATAATATTATTATTACATACCTACTTTATTAGCTATGTGAAGTTGGCCCCCCCACTATTGCAAATTTAAAAATGACCATGACCATTCGTTTGGTGATCGTTTGGTGGTGTTTGGTAGTCCATTCCGGACGTTTGGTAGTCAAAGATATAATGAGAAATGTCAAAAAAAGAAGAACGCGCGTGAAGTTAGCCCCCCCATTTCTAAAACTCGGCTTTGCAGACTGCAAATGCAATAATGACCGTAAGCATTCGTTTGGTGGTCGCTTACTGACGTTTGGTAGTCCATTCCCGACGTTTGGTAGTCGAAATTATAACCGGAAATATCAAAAAAATGATATACACGCGTGAAGTTAGCCCCCTCATTTTTAAAACTCGGCTTTGCAGACTGCAAATGCAATAATGGCTGTAAGCATTCGTTTGGTGGTCCCTTACTGACGTTTGGTAGTCCATTCCGGACGTTTGGTAGTCAAAGATATAATGAGAAATGTCAAAAAAAGGAAAAACGCGAACCACAAAAGATAGAACCACATGCAGCAATATATATAATAAGTTCGTCATGATAAATATTACACACCCATACACACCCACACACACACACGCACGCACGCACGCACGCACGCACGCACGCACGCACGCACGATACTTTTATAAATGTCATAAAAATTTTATTTTACACACTTTTATATATATATTATATTATTAAATTTTATTTTATAATTAATATTATATAATAAATAAATTTTATTTTAACGAGAAAAAATAATATGGATATACCAACACACATTTTTTAATTTAATTAATTATATATGTATATTTCTAATCCACACCTCCAAAAAAATAACAATGTCCAAAAAATTACAAAATTCTTTTAATAAATTTTATTTTGGAATACAGCTAGCCTATATATTATATGTAATCGAAAAAGCCAAGTTTTAGAAATAATCAGGTAAAATACATATGAGCATATGCCGTTTATTGATACACTTAATTATAGTTCTGACTACCAATACTCGAGAATAGACTACCAAACCTCAGTAAGCGACCACCAAACGAATGCTTACAGCCATTATTGCATTTGCAGTTTGCAAAGCCGAGTTTTAGAAATGGGGGGGGCTAACTTTACATGCATATATCCTTTTTTTTGACATTTCCGGTTATAATTTCGACTACCAATCGTCGGGAATGGACTACCAAACGTCAGTAAGCGACTACCAAACGAATGCTTACAGCCATTATTGCATTTGCATTTTGCAAAGCCGAGTTTTAGAAATGGGGGGGCTAACTTCACGCGCGTTCTTCTTTTTTTGACATTTCTCATTATATCTTTGACTACCAAACGTCCGGAATGGACTACCAAACACCACCAAACGACCACCAAACGAATGGTAATGGTCATTTTTAGGTTTGCAATAGTGGGGGGGCCAACTTCACATAGCCTACTTTATTAAAACAACTCAAAATGATCTGAAAACTTAGTAGCCTTCGGACGATCACTGACATTGTGCAATATTAAATATTGTGCAATAATATTAATTATCTACGAGTTACTTTATATTCGTTCTGATGTTTTCAAGCTTTTTTTAAATAAAAAAAAATTACATTTTAAATCTTCTCTCAACGCAGTTCGCCCGTGATTGCATAGCGTTGCGCAACGAATGCACTTGCATTGCGAGGTCGCAAGCCGATGATGGAAAAAAAAAAGATCGAATGGAGAGCGCGAGTTTTATCTTGTATAAAGTAGCGTGGAATCGTCTTCGTATTTTTTATACGTTTTTTTTTATTCTACACAATAATCCTCGTTCTATGAATATTTTTCGCGAGGGACTTTAGACTCGAGCTAAACTTCTGCCAAATTTCGATCAGACTGGAGACAACAAGGCAATGCCGAAAAGACGAAGATATTCACACGAAACTGATGATGTAATCTCGAAGATATGTTGGAACACAAATGAATCAACATTTGCAGGAAAAAACGAAAAATATTCGTCCGGCCTTCGTTGTGCGTATGTCAGGGTCCGCACAAAGACCTGCGTTTTTGGCACACGAACCGAGCTCGTATTTGACGCAGCTGCATTCCGAAACAAAGAATGTAATTATACTAGATACGTTATAAGCATAAGGAAGTAAATGAAAGAATATAAAATCTCTCAGTACACACAACACCACAAACTGTCAAAGGCTTTTCCAAAAATCTTAAAAGATCTTCGCGCCAATTTTATATCAATATTTTCTTATTTTTCATTATCTTTTAAATATTATTTCGTTACACAAAACCTACAATATCGAGGAAAGAAAATTATACGAAAATGCATAAGGAAGAAAATACACACTTGTGAGAAACATCTTCATGTATGCATGAATTATTAAATTCTTCCAAAAAATTTGATAGAAAAATCTTCGCAGATTTTATATTTCTTCCAACTTTTGCAGTGGCTGCCATTTTTCATTGTTTTTTAAATACTTAAGTTTTGTTACACAAATCTGCAGCATTGAAGAAAGAAAATGATATATGAACAAAGAAAACATACGAAATCTTTCGATATACCTACATAAATTATTAGATTCCTTGAAAAAAATCTTCGTTAATTTTATATCAATTTTTATTCTACTTTGTAACACCTATTATTTCCAATGTCTTTGAATAATTACGTTTTGTTCATGAAAGCAGAATCGAAAAAAGTATATACAATACTTAGGATTTTTTAATTTTAAAATTGACTTACGACTTTCGAAAACATTATTCTGAATATTTTGTCGATTGGACATTTTGCGTTGCGTATGCAAAGACGAGAGAAAGATTCACCCTGAAAATAAAGTGCGATCGATCATCACTACAAGACGAACGCAACATTTATTTTGACCGAAGGGCGCATTAACCGCCCCATTTGACAGCCATTTTTTTCCATCGTTGCTAATTATATCGTCTGTTCGCCCTTCTCGTAGATTGATTTTACGACGGAAATAAAATTCATCGCAGCGGTAAAAGCCCACACGTACGATTATATTTAGATGCTAGGCATGTATCTCACTCTCTTTTTCTTTTCTTTAGGTCAATACATGTCTTTCGATAACGTGGCCGCGCCAATAAATCTCAAATTTGTGTTGCCGCGAATTGCACGACGAAAGATAATTCGCGCCGAGTTCAATTTAAATTAAAAAAAAACCAAGTAACTATTTGATATCAATTAAGTGTAAAAAATTAGAACCGTGCGTCAGATTCTGAATTAATTAGAATCCATCTCTGAAGTCGTCACTTTAGAGAACCAATTCTGCATTTTTAAATAGAAAAAATGTTTTTCCTTATAACACCTGCAAAAAAAAATAGGTCCTAATAAAAATATTTCGATTGCAAATTTAGGCTCAACATCAGCTTTATAGATAGATTTGATCTCTTTATGTCCTCAGGGATTTGAGGATCTATAAAACTATTTAATTTTTTATAGTTCTCTCTCTATAATATTATTATATAATTACTTCCATAATATTATTATTTACTGTTATTATTAATCATTTCTCTAAATAATTTATTTATTTATTGTTATATCTGGTGAGGTGAATCATGCTGACGCCTCACTATTTGTGTCTATATATTTTTGTGTACCTCTTACGTAATCTTATTCGTACGTAATAAATTAAATGAAATCTACAAAATGGAGGTTCTTTAAGTCAAATTTAATACATTTTTTAAATTAAATTATTATTTAACTCCATTGTTTTAATTATATAAATTAACGACATATATCAAGCAGCAGCAATGGCGATTCATAAAAATAATTTTAAAAATAAATCAAAATTGGATCTGACATTACAGATTTAACGAGTTGCATCTTGCATCAGTCCGCCTCTTACTCGTCTTAGCGCGTACGAGATTGTTACAGGACGCTATCAATTCGCCGTTATTTGTGGAAGCTGGCTGAAAGGGGAAGAGCGAATGATAACGCGCTTTCATCGCTATCTTTAATTTTCGTCACGCGCGATGACTCCGCGCGCGGCGGTGTGTTATGCAACGACAATGGGTCTCTCTCTCTCTCTCTCTCACACACGAATATGCGAACGCCGGAGTCTAAAGTTCATCGCTGCACGTTACGGAGCGGTTGCCACGCGTTCAATGACCCTCTTACGTCAAAAAGCGTTAACGTCGAGTAGCGGGGCAACGTTTATCAGCGTCAGTTTCGAAAACACACGGTCGATCCGCTCTCGATCCCGTTTTGTCAACAATGCTCGAACAATGACGAAAAGGAAATCCGAAAGATATTGGAACGAAAAGACGTCCGATCGTGTCGTTGATGCGACTCGAAAATTCGAGATTGACAACGAAAAAAAAGACTGTTAATAGATGAACTGGTCATGGTGATCAAGCGTGATCGCGGTGCCTGACTCTTCTCTAGTGCTCTACATTATTAAATATAAAAACAATCGTAATACAATTGCTTGAAATAAATAATATTTTGTTACTTTTAATACTTCCATGTGTGTAATCAAAATATAAATCAATCTTTTCTTGAGTTGCTTAGTTTCAATTAAGAATTGACGTATGCATCTACTAAATAATAAACTAAATTTGAATCAAATTTAATACATTCCTTGAAAATTGTTTACTCCACTATTTTGGTGGAGCAATAGTGACCTATAGAAACAATTAAAATTAACTCAAATTGGGTTTAATTTCAACATTATGAATTTAACAATGTAACTAAACTAAAATTGTGTGTACAATGTAATGAAAAGATAAAATTTAATAAATTTCTTAAATTATTTGATTTCATTGTTTTAGTTAAATTAACGACCATATTATGCACTTAGTACACAATTGAATTAAATCTAGTTGATTTAAGTTTAATACATTTCTCGAGTTAAAAATATTTAATTTCTTAAATTGTTTGACTTCACTGTTTTAGTCAAATTAACAATGTATTTTTAAAAAATCTCAAATATGAAGATTAATTTGACATGAATTTAACAGTGTGATGATCATCGGCGTTATAGAATCTTTCAAATAATATTGTAAAACATAAATCTAAAATTTAATTAATTAAATTATAAAATATAATGTATTAATTAATTTGATATAATTCAACACACAACTTCAATGACATAAATAGCTACAATGTAAATAAAAATTGCACAATGCATACGTACTACCCATGAGGATAAAGTCTTATCTAATCGTATTACACAACATTTTATCATTATGTATTTATGATAATGAAAATTCTACTGTGACGGTAAGTCATAGAAAAATTGCTAGACAGGCTACAACGTATTAATATTGAAGGTCGTGCTCATTTCCAACGACGCTAAAAGTCGAGCGATATCGTACATCGTTTTTTTTTTCGCATTTATATTTTCTAATGTTTGCGTTGCGATAACTGGCGATTATGCAATTTTGGAATGTAAAAACCGTTGGCGCAATCGCCAGGGACGATTCCTTGATGATCTCTGTAGATCGAATTCCATCGCGATAACGAATGAACTAAAGATAGCGCAGTCCGTGATACAATAGAGTTTCATGTTTTTAGTGTCGCGGCTAATGAAACGACTTTGCGTTACATAACAATGACATAACGTCGATAATATACCCAAGCTTTATTAAGAAAAGATGTTTATCTAGTTTTATATCCCTCCCACCAATTCCAATTTTAACCTCGTAATTACAAAACTGACAATCTAATATCTTCTGTTATAAATTTTATATCTTCAGATTTTTAGAAATTTTTAACGCGTTCATAAATTATACAAACATGATCTAGTTCAATCGTAGTTAATGGAGTATCTTCAACTAAAATTGATTGAGAAAAATTAATGTTTCTCCAAAAAGTAAATATTACACCTTTTTAATTCAAATATCATACAATTTTTGAATTATCATGAATGATTTATATAATATTACCCTGTCAATCGTGAAAAGTGAGCTAACTTTGCTTCATAAAAAATCGTTAAAAAATTATCACAAATTTCAAACAAATGGTATTAAAAAATCGTCAAGATGATTACAATTTAAAACGGGTGAAACAAACATGACAAAAATAACATTTAATCATATTAAGAAAACTAATAGTAGCAATGTGCATCAATATTATAATTTTCCTCAACAGTACAAATGTAATGTAACATAGGTTGCACATAACAATTACATGAATTACTTTTTAATAAGAAACACCGGTGACATAACAGAGTGAACCATTACATTCCTGTTATTTGTTACAGTTGAACAAAAATCAAATAATCACTGTGTTACACTGCCTCTTACTGGAAAGCACCAATTAAGTAAAAAATTATAACATAATGCGTAATGTCATACTAATTCGTATTTTGTAGGATTTTATTATTTTTATCGATATTATTTAATGAGTCGAGAATTATCTAAAAAGTTAAATAATAATTTTATCATTTTCCGAGAATTTAATTTTTTTATTATAGTTGTGTCACTTTTAAAATGAGGAAGATATATTGTCACAAATTGAGTAAGAAATTACAATGTTAATGCGTTAATTTATTCTGTAAGAATTATTTTTATCGACATTTTACTGAGTCGAGAATTTTTCGTCAATAAGTTAAAAAATATTTTTTCCCATTTTCTGAGAATTCAATTTTGTAGTTAGGTCACTTTTAAGATAAGGGAAATATAGTAGCTGAAATTAAGTATGAAATTACAATGTTGATGCGTTAATTTTTATTCTTTGAGAATGTGTTCCTTTTATCGATATTATTTAATGAGTCAAGATTTTTCTTTCAAGTTTAAAAATAATTTTTCCCTTTTTAAGAGAATTTAATTTTTTGAATTGTGTCACTTTTAAAATAAAGAAGATATATTGACACAACTTGAGTAAGAAATAATAACTTTGATGCGTAATGTTATACTATTAATTTGTATTCTGTGGGAATATATTCTTTTTGTCAATATTATTTAATGACAGAATAATTTTCTGTCAAATTTAACTAATTTTTCTTTTTTACTGAAAATTTAATTTTTTTAGTTGTGTCACTTTTGAAATAAGGAGGATATTTATACAGCGCAGTTTTCAGAGTATTTCAGCGTACAAACTTATAACGCAAATTTCGTTATCATTATAATGCCACTACGCAGCTCTTTTACTATGGTAAAAAAAAAAAGAACTGCGCAGTGGTCTAACGATAACGAAACTTGCGTTGAGAGTTACAGACTAGGCCTGCGGGACTTGACCAAAACAACATCTCTCGCCTCGAAGAAAATTACGCAGATCCTACCGAAATCGGTGCGACTCGCGTTTCGCGAAATCGTAGACGTTAGCTCCGGTCACGTGTGAGAGGCACAGATTTCAATTAGCGTGTTCTCTCGTTCACCTTCAGGAACGTGACGAGCTCTAGGCTCGCGATTCGCTTATGCAACGCGGCGCGTAAGCCATAATACGTTTTTGCATGTGACAAGGCATCAATGACGGTCGACCGCGTATCACGTGTCTGAAAACCGTGTGTGAATGACTCACGGAGGCGGAATCCGATCGCAGCGTAACACGGGGACGCGACGGCGGCGACGGGGGTCGAGTAGACGGGAGGAAAAAAAAAACAGAATCGATCGATGGACTTCGACGGAGTACCATCGTCGATTTCATAACGCTGTGATTTCATCCCGCTATCGCAACTGCAGGCTGTGATTGAGTCGCGGGTAACATAGTACTATCACGCTATATACACTAATAGAAGTGTTATTCGTAAGCCAACACACATTCGTTTTCTAACGTTTCTGTTATAACTGCAACTGGAAAAAAACTATTTCGCTGAAGGATTCAAAAATTTAGCCAAATCTGAAAATAATTTTGTTGGATTACCAAAATAATTATGTGGAAAATTTTGAGCATGATAAGTAATGCTGCAAAAAGTTTGGACATTTTAACAACCGATTTGAGGGTCCTACATAATTAATTAATTATCTTATTACTATTTTGACGATTCAATAAAATTATTTTCAAGTCTATATCTATCTACTTTTAGATACTTCAGCATTTCCATGAAAGACACTAATTAATTACTTACTGAAAGTATTAAAAGTACTGTGTTGTGTGAACAATAATACTTTTTATTACTTTATCAATTCAGTATTAAATTAGCATTCTATAGGGAAACTGTCAAAACTTTTTACAGTTTATTGATCATCATACTTTCTACATAATTATCTTAATAGTCCAATAAAATTGTTTTCACAAATCTATAGCTTATACCTCGTTTTTAGATACTTGAGCAAAGTCATTCATTTCTTGTGAATTCTAATTAAAAATACAGTTTCGCGACAGTTTCTAACGCAGATACTTCATTATGTAATTATATAAGTACTCATTGCGGTGTGTTTTAATTAAAATCAGTCACGATAGATCTCCAATGAAAATCAGTTCAAAATTTATGTCCTGTGAGTTGGACGACGGTAAAGACTTATAAATTAATAATGTGAAACAAACATGCGCTTTCTCGTAGTAATTAATATATAAGAAGGTATATGACCAGTTTATAATCAAGTAACGTCATGTGGAAATGAATGAAAGTGTTGAATCGCTATTTGATCGGTCTTGCTGAACGGAATTAATTCCAGTGGCGGCCAGGCTAATTTAATTGACTAAAAATACAGACAAGAGAACTCACGTTGCCGCAAACGCGACTTTAATCTTGCTATCGCGCCGTATATTTGCATCGTGATGCAGTGAATAATGTCAAGTATATAGCCAATATACGTAACCAAACCGGATGACCTTTTCGATAGCGATTAATATCGAGATCATTGCTACTCGGTGATGTGATCATTCTTTCTCACAACCAGTAATTAAACACGACATATAAACCGTAGAAATAAAGTGAGTAATTTTAAAAAACTATGCACACGCGTGGAGAAAAAGAGGAAAAGAGAACAAATTTACAAATAATAACGAATAATTAAATTGATAAATTAATAATTATTATAATGATTTATTTGTTTGAAATTATTTATCTAAAATTAGCTTCACAATGTGATAAAATTACGTGTATGACTCCGAGTATGACTCGACTTATAAATGCTCAACTCATCTAATTTTCAATGCAAACACT
Organism: Cyphomyrmex costatus; assembly: GCF_001594065.2. NCBI lineage: Eukaryota > Metazoa > Arthropoda > Insecta > Hymenoptera > Formicidae > Cyphomyrmex > Cyphomyrmex costatus. Next base: position 291,210 of record NW_017275715.1, read on the forward strand.
ACTGAGCATTCTAAAACAACATTTTGTTCTAAAGTTCATCACGGTTACATCTCGTTATATCAAGGAGCCAACGAGCTACGTTAACTGAGAGGAGTAATCGAAGAGACAGCCTCGTTAGCGAGGCACAGCATCCCTCTCATTAGCGCTGTATAGCCGGCTGTAAAGCTATCCTACGAGCAGCACGTGACTACTACGCACCACACCTCGTAGTAACGTAGCTCGCCTACTCGCTCTAACTGGCATTACGTAACGGCACGATTTTTCCTCCTCTCTTTCCTTCCTCCTTTTCCTCTCCTCCCGCATGTTGCGACTCACACGCGCGCGCGATCACGCATAGGCACGCGTGCAAGACGCCGCGCAGCTTCTCTGATGAAAAGCGCTTTTGAAAAATTTAAATGTCAATTATTGGCAGAAGTTGAAGCGAAAGTTAAATAAGATTTGACGAACAATTGATTTGATTTGCCTCTTAATATGATTTATTAGGAAAACAACTAAAGTGTTGTAAAGATTGACAAGAAATATAAAAATGTAAATAATCTACTTTAGGCAATCTTTGATTATTTACTTTATTTTTAATTACTTTCTCAAATATCTCTCTCTTATATTTAATCTTAATTGATATTCGCTCCAAATTTCCTTGGGTTTAGCATACTTTAAATTATTGTTTTCATATGAAAGATAATCGTGATTGACTCGTATGATTTTTAAAATCATAGAAAGTGTAAAGCCTAATCGAGTCTTGAAAACTGGATGTTAATGTTTATTTTATTATGTGAATTTATATACTGCGTATGTAGTCCCCCCTCGCGACGTTTTCAAGACTCGATTAGGCTTTACACTTTCTATGATTTTAAAAATCATATGAGTCAATCACGATTATCTTTCATATTTATATCGCGCGGCTTGAAAAATGCGCTTTAATAATATTAAGAACAATGTGAAGAATATCACTTCGTCGACTAGCCAACAGAGTTACTCATGCCATTTCTCGCAAGTGCTTAATTACATGAGTGATTGTTTATATAGAACTTCTTTCTAACATCTTCCCAGGCGTCTAAGGTAGGCTCCCACTACATTACCTTACTGATGAGTCCAGTAGTGGAAGCCGGGACGAAACGCCAACTCGTGATATTCTTCACAATCTCAGCTTCTCTGAGTTTAAATTATTACTTTAATATTAAATTTTAATATATGTCTTTCAACATATTATTAAGATCTAATATGATGCTATAGGCATCAAAAAATTGGTTAAATTGATTCTCAATTTAACTAAGTGATATTACTGTGGTAGTGAATATGTATGCGTCAAGGCTGAAAATCTATCAGCGTCGCGAGGGGGGACTACATACGCAGTATATAAATTCACATAATAAAATAAACATTAACATCCAGTTTTCAAGACTCGATTAGGCTTTACACTTTCTATTGTTTTCATTTTAAAGATCTCAAAATACATGGTATAAGATTATATAATCAGTTGAAATTATAAAATTGTGAAAATATTTGTCATAAACGATTTTTCACTATTTACAAAGTGTTGGTTCTCGATTAGGATTAAAAATAGTAAAAATATGTATTTTTAAGCTCCAACTAAAATCGAGTTCACACGGGGATAAATATACGACTATCTTACGAAGAGGAAAAAGAACGAATTTCCGATCGATTCGAGACGGATTTTACACACATAACGGCGGTTGGAAGCGCAATTCGCACAAATGAATTGAACCAGAAAATGGAATGAATTGGCTGTTGCGAAACCGCTGAAAGGAACAGAAAAAACTGGAATAGGTCGGATATGTAGACCATACACGAGCGGGCGGGCCTCATGAGTTACAACAGGCACAAAGAAGCGGATATCGAGAGCAACGGTAAACACGTGCCTTCAAGATGAAAGAGACGATCACGTCTTGAGATGCATTGTTGTTGCGATTAGCGAACCGCAGAGGTTCATTTTAACTTAACGCTTGCAATCATCTTGAACGACAATTCGCTTACGATTATGGAACAAACGGTTTTGCTGGAGTATCTAAAGATTTAGCTATACAAATCTGGAAATAAATTTTGCATCATCATAATAATTATGTAAGACGCTCAAGATAATTGCTAGAATATCGCCACAATGTAAAAAAACAAACAATTTTTTAAAATATTATAACTCAAAAAGGTGGTCTTTAAAAATATCACCAAAATCTAACTTAAAAAAGGTGTTTTTTTAAAATATCGTTAAAGTAAAAAAAGATTTTATAAAAATATATATGTTTTACAACATTGCTTGCACCTGAATGTCCTACATAATTGTTTTAATGGTTGAACAAAATTATTTTCGGATCTGTATCTCCTATCTAAATTTCACATTTAAATTCAATGAGAAATTCAGGGCAAAATCAATCATATCAAAGAATTTTACAACAATTACAAAGTTGCTTTTTCTACTAAACAAGCGATTTTTTCCGTTTCTCATTACAGTTTGCGGCCACAAATTACGAAATCGCGATTGATCGAGCAATGTCTCAAAGAAGCCGAGAAGCAAGAAGAACCAACACGTGCATAAAATCACGAACAATCGTCGCTTCGATTACTCATGGCACATCCGTATCCGTTAACTATTCGCGACGCGGACCTCCGATTAAGCGCGTAATGATTCGCGACTTGCGCAGAGGCACGCGGGATCACGTATTCCGCTCTCGCGCGTGTCACGCGTCCACGATCTCGCGACGCACTTCTGCACGCGTGCACACGCGTCGAGGGTGAGATATAGGTATATCACAGTATATGCGGTAACTTGTGATTCACGAGAACATTAAAAGCCACGGCGTGGAAAATTTCAACACAGCGTTTGAAACGTATACATCTCGGTGTTTATAAAATAAATTTAACTATCCTTTTTTTTTTTAATATTTGTTTAAGTATTATTAAAAATAATTACAAGTATTATATTTAAAAATATATTTTAAAATAGAAAATATAAATAATATCTCAAGGCTCAATAAATTACGAGGGTAAGAGGAGTTAATGAATCAAGTTAATTGTATATGCTATAATTAATATATGCTAATATAATTTTAATATAATTTTAAGACACGGTAAGTGTTGAGATTATATATATATATATATTTTATATTTATAATATAGGAAAATGTTATCGAAGAAGTTAATCACCGGAGCAGCATGCTTCAAGTGTTTCTAAACTGCGTATTAAATATAATTATGGATTGTATATTCCTCTCAATTCTAATTTTAATAATGTTATTATAAAAAAACGATTTTATTAAATTATCTAAAAATTTACTAGATACATAAAATAATTTTGTTGGAGCATCACAATAATTATGTAGGACACTCAAGCTGCTTGCTAAAATATCAAAACTTTTCTCGAGTTTCTTATACATGATTATTTTTATCCAACAAAATTAATTTTCAATCTGTATTTAGCTAAATTTTTAGGTACTTTAACAAAATCGGTCCCGTTCGTGTATAACAGAATCATTTAAAGTATTTTCCGAGCGGAAAAAGGTTCCAAAAGAGTAAAAAAAAGCACATTATACAATATGCAATTTTTTATGTCGACACTTTTTGTTACTTTGATGTTCGCCGAACGTCGACAAACTCTCCTAAGTAAAATAAAACCGGCTAATATTTCCGTGTATCGTGCTCAGCGAAATTCCGCTCGAATAGCGATGAACGTTTTAAGGGGTTGGCAGGCCCAGCAATCTGCGGAATCAAGTTGCAACGATGGATTTAATCGGACAACAAGGCAGGTACACGATCGAAGGGACGAGACTAGACGGACTGCGCCACTTTCAAAAGATATCCGTAATCGATGCCGCTTGCGTCATCCGCTCGAGACGCCCGATCGAGCGGGTGATACGCCGCAAGTGAGGCGGCAATTAGCTATGATTGTCGTTATTTATTTTTCTAAAAAAAGAGCAAACTGCGATGGAACGAGCGGAGTGGCACCCAAACATCAGTAGAAAAGATCTGTATATTTCGTAATAAATTATGCTCGATTGTGACGAAAACTTGCGGCAAGGAATGCAATAAAAAACTGATATACAATGAAAAACCTATTATTTCAATTGCAAATTATTTAAAAAAAATTGTTTACTTCAAGTTTTGCAAGGATTGTTATGTTTTCACTCATCTTCTCTATATCGAATAAAATATAATGTTCATACTTTTAAATATTTTCAAATTTTCTACTACATTTATCTAAACACATGGTATCATTTTTTACAATTGCAAGAGGAATTGAAAATCAAATCTAAAAAACCGTGTATTTTACTAGAAGTCTAATTACTAGTACAATTGATGACAAAATATCAATATTACGAATTTTCACTTATGTCTGTTTCTATCAATAAATTGTAATAACTTTATAATCCTTGTTTATTTACCTTTTATCTTATTCTATTCTTAAAAATAAAACAAAAATAAAGAGTAAATTAAAGTTAATCTATACTGATAGAAATGGGCCCAATTTTTACAGAACAAGAACAAGATAAAGTACTAAATTTGTAGAAGCGTTCGTTATTTTTTAGATTTATATGATATTTTTTGATTACCAACAAAACGGAATGTAAAAATTATTATTCAGTCATTGGGACATTTATCTTGTGAGTTAAATACGTTACGCAAATGATCGATCAGTCTTACGTCTGAAAGAAAGATTTTGAAGGAAAGATATCGTCCATCCATTCGCTGATCAAGTCCTCGCGTGTATCTTGGAGCTTGAGGCGGAAAACGTGATCGTTATACAACCGATGAGATATTATAGGAGGAAGTTATGCAGTGGCAAAGTCCGTCCGATCGTGCAAATAGCCTCGAAATTTTCATCTCTCGTTTTCAGGGCTTCTCCAGGCCTTCGTTCTAATAATAGTATTCGCTATCTTATTGAGTCACGAATCCGCTGTCGTCATTGTTGTCGATTTATACGTCTTTCAGCGCGCGGAAGAATCCAACAATCGTATCGTGACGCGACAGTATTATTCGATGAGTAAAAACATCTTAATCGACTTTTTTTTTCTCCTCGACAGTTGTTAGTGCTGAAAAAAGCCGCGTTTTAACGAGTTCTACTTAACTACGTAAAAATTCCACGGGTGAGCGTGCACTCCTCACACGTGAGCACGTGAGCGTTACACAACAGCGGGAATGCACAATGTCGCCTCGTAAGATGCACTCGATGAATGGCGGCACGTTCCATGTCCGTTTCGCAAGTTACGTTTAACAAACTCGACCGCAAACGCGACCCTCGTCCGATCGATCTCGCCCTATTATTTAATCCGTCGTGATATACGTATCTACTAATCTTTTTTCTTTTATTTCGACGCATTTTTTATGAGAATTCCCGAAACAAAAAACAAAGATCCAGCCATCTAAATGTCCTTTGTATTCTTATCAAAATTAAAACAAATATACTTTCTTTAAAAAAATTGTCGAGGAGAGAGTCATACATAGTAAAAAAACATTTTGTACACAAAAATACTATGTTTAAATATTAATTACTTGTTTCAAGTATTCTATATATTTTCAAATCATAAGTTCATTACAAGCGTCAAATTTTTTATTTATTAAAAATATAATCCTAGTAAATTTAATGCTTTAAACAAGATTGATAAATCAAAACAAATACGATTTTATTGTTACATAAAATCGCTTCTTCAATCAAATTTGGTAACAGTGTTAAAAAAAAAATAAATTTTTGTTTTGAATACAACAAGTTCTTTGTAAATTCGTAGTAAGTATATTTTAAAACTGTTATCAAGAAAATGTTCTCCGTTAAAGATAAGCATTACTTAAAAAAAAAAAGTAAACAGAATAATTACTTTTCTTAGTAAAGGAATAATATTTTTCTATTTGTACTTATGTTAAAACCGATTTTTTATCTTGAATTTTTAACATACCTGAGTGTTAATTTAACATAATGTGATTGCTTGAATACTTTGTGTTAAATTGATATTTAACATCTCTTAGTGCTAAAATAACAATTTGTAAAAAATAACATAAAAATAACGGTTTTAAAACGCAAATTTCAAGATAAATGAATAAAAGATAAATGTTAATTTAACGTATTATAAATGTTAATTTTACTGAAGAAATATACTTCCACAATTTGCTTACAAATTGTGTCAGTGTTACATTTTTTATGTTTATCTTTTACATAATGTTTGTGTTACTTTCTAACACATTTATCTTGCAACACATTTATCGTTTAACTAACACAAGGGTAAACTATTTCGAACACGTAAAATTGATATTAAACTTAACACAAATTTTCCAACTGTAACTAAACAGAATAACAAATCATGATGACATCAAAATAACGTCAAAAAGCTGTAAATAATTAATCGTGACTGTTTGTAATTATTTTATGGAGTCATATTATGTTATTTTGATATTAATGATTTGTACTTTGTGTAGATAATTTTATACAAATTTAGAAAATTTTGTATACTAAAATTTAAAAAATTTCTAAGATTTAATCGGTCCAACTCAAATTTCGAGATAAATCCATGCACGAAAAAATATTTTATTACTAAGAAAAATGATTACTCAATTTACTTTCTTCTTTTTAAATAACAGTAGATGTTTTTAACAAAAATTTTTTCTTGATAATAATTTTAAAATGTGCTTATTATAAATTTTAGAAAAATTTATTATTATATACTCAAAACAAGGAATTTATTTTCTTCTGAAGAATATTATAAAATTGATCGCAGAAGTGACTTATGGATATAATGAGCAAATCGAATTTATTTTGATGTATTTAATAATCTTGATTGAAGCATCAAACTTATTAGAATAATTCAAAATACATATATTTTAAATAAATTAGATGCTTGTAATGAATTTATGATAGATTTGTGGATATATATAAACTTTTGAAATAAATAATTATTGCAGTATGTATTTTTCTATATACGTATTCTGAAAAACTGCAATGATCGAGGTATAATCTTCGCACGCATCTTGTATTATAACGACGTCATCGTGCGGAGGATGCGTAAAAAAATGCGGAAAGCCATGCTTACTTGGAAATTATCGTGCAGACTCCGACGTAAATTACAGTCGAGTTAATCCAGACGAAAAAATGGCGCGCACGACGTCCGTGAATTGGATTACAACGAAGGACATGGGGCAAAAGGCGCGCGAACCTTGGCTTCACCGCGTTCCTTTTGTCAAACTTTATTTTACTTTCGCATAAATCGCGCTCGCGGATAATCGACCATGGATGTCGTCGACCATGCACCGCGATGGAAAACGGAATGTTGCCCTCGAGGGCGATTTGCATACCGGGGATAATGCGCTCTCGTGCAGATCCGCCTTTCGATCAATAGAAAAGATACTTGATCGATTTAACAGCGAAACGATCGGCGTACGCGATCGCGACGCGATAGTACGATTTATTAATGCAGCGTCCCCGAGATAAGCATGGAACACCGCAATACTTAATTGCTTGATTTTTATTGACCTTAGTCGCGCGGCATGACGTAAACCAAGTTTATTATGTATGCGCATCATTCTATTTGCGGAGAATTAAAATTACGTTACGTAAAAAACGGCTACAAAAATAATCCTAACCTTTTATTTCTTATCGCTGCCTGCAGGCCGTCGTTCTAATTTAATCGCCGTATTCTCGACCGAGATAACGTAAAGGCAAAGTTAGCTCGTTACATAGAAAATAAGATCCCGATCGTATATTGTATCCTGTCAAAGTAAAAAATAATTATGACATATATAGTTCCCATGAAAATCGAAAAGCAAACAGTGTCTATTCAGTAAAGTCGGGGATTTTCCATCAAATAGATTTCCTGGATTACGTTAACAAGTTATGTTACTTCCGCTTATCACGTATATAGTAAATAATAAATATAAAGTCACTTCACAAACAAATGATTTTTGTAAGCGAGTGCAAACACACAGAAAAATATGTATTATTCTAACTGTTGAGAACGTGATTGATTACTCAGTTCACTTTGGTTTTTTTTTTAAGTAACGGTTATCTTTAACAAAGAATATTTGTTTGATGATATAGTCTTAAAATATACTTATTACGTGGTAAATTTTAGAAAAACTCGTCATCGTGTATTCAAGACAAAAAAATTGTTTAAAAAACATAAAATTTTATCAAAGAATTCGATCGAAAAAACGACTTTTTGTATAATAAACAAATAGAATTTATTACAATGTAATTTTGATTGAAATATTTTAAACTGAATACAATTCAAAATATATGTAAATAAATTTGATAAATTTATAATATATTTGTGAAATTATTTGTTCCTTTATATCAAATGTGACATAATTCAAAAAATTAAGTTTTTCAGAAAAGAAGAAAACTATTGTTACTTTTTTTTCAAAATCCTAAAAAAATCATTCTTTTTGAATTGTGACAATTTTGATATACAACAAAATTATAAAAAATCCGCAATAATTCATCAAAAGTAGCATAGCTCAACATATCGCTAAACAAAAATTTATATAATTTATATTTATTTTAATATAATAAAAAAACTAAATTAAAAATAAGTGAAACAATTTTTCTTCAAATTTTGATCATAAAAATTTTTTTAATTCTAAATATTTTCGTAAAAGACACTTCTTTTAATTTACAAAAACGACAGAACTTAAAAAGATATGTATACTTTTGTAAAATAAGATATTACGATTTGTTTAAAAACCTTAAGAATGACACAAGTGCTTTTTGGTGAATAAACTGTAAAATTAAATTAGTTTATTTTTGATGATTGAGTAGTCTTAATAATTAACCATTTGTAGTGATAAGTAAAAAATTACATTTTTTTTAGTTGTGTCATTTTTGAAGTAAAGGAAACGATTAAACTTATAAAATTATTAAAACAAGTAAGTATTATTTGAATACAGTATATATGTATTTTTCTGTGTACACACAGAGGAAGTACGTCGTACACGTTTCATTAGCGTGAAAAGCCATCCAGAGGGGTAAAGGAGAGAAGGATGGGAGCGAGGGGAGCTTATCTACTACGTGATACTTACACACGTTACAAGCGTTACGTGGGACCATTACAATCGCGTCGAACGACAATGAGAATGCAAATGAGTCAGCGCGCATTGATATGGATATGCGTGTCTGCAATCTCGTTGAATAATAATCGTCGAGTAACAATTACTTGCGATTTGAGGGACTAGCCGCGAATCGCCAGATTTATACAGATGGCTACCGTCCAAGATCTTACAGATCGCATTCAAGACACCAATTAGTCTTATCTATTAATTTGAAATTTAGAAACGTACGCAATGTAGAAAAAAAGAGATTCCTGGAACCTCAAATTCTTATCTTGAAGACTTTGACGATTAAGTTATACATATTGAGATCCAAGAGTGTTTGATATAAGGATCTAACAAAGATGATAAAATGAAGCAAATAAATAATTAGAAGGAATCCTGCAATCTCAAGCTCTTTGTTGAAACGTAATAAGATTCAAAGGTTTCTGTCCAAGGATCTAAGAAAGAAAACACAGTGAGAAGTAATCATTAAATAATTAAAACCAAAATTAAATACTTATTAAATCTAATTCTTCAATTAAATTAATATATTTATTCTTATCATCACCGGTAAATTAAACTTTAACTTTGAAAATAATCAGCTAGAACGAATGATAAAGAGACTTCTGAGATGAGAAAGAGTATCAAACTACAAATTAATTTATTATTTTTTAAAAAATGTATTAAAATAAAAGAGTAATTATATTAAAAAATAAAAAACAGTTGCTTGACTCTTTATCATCCCCTCTACATCTTTAAACCAGAAACTTCTGGACCTTATTAGTAATCGTTGAAGATATAACTAACCAATTCATGAACAACACAAGCTCTCTCTCTCTCTCTCTCTCTCTCTCTCTCTCTCTCTCTCTCTCTCTCTCTCACACCCCGCTGTGTAAATATTATTATTAGAACTTCAAACGAAACATTTTTCGAAAAATTTAAAATATCGAAATCTCCTTATACAAGTACATATATAAGAGACACTGTTATGCAAGTAGGAAGATATCTTCAGTTATTAACATATGAAATAGAAGGTACATGGGATATAATGGAAAAACTGATAAATATTGATCAATGTTTATCTATATATCGGAGAGATTTGTAGATAAGTCTGAAGACCTAAAGCTGAAGACTTGTGCCTAGGTTCGAACAGCAATCGGTTTGTTATTTAAATGCAAACACACTCGGACTATCAATACACACGCGCGCACTGACCCAGTTGTAGTAAATGAATTAGCATTGACGGGAGGGATTGCGCTTCAAAACATCTCACAATAGTCGTTGTTTGCAGAGTCATTTTGGCTCTTCACCGATCAATGACTGCTGGAGATTCTATTGAGATAGAGACCTTCCAACAAAAGTCTGGACACGAGCTGCAGGTAGTAGTTTTTTAACAAAAGTCTGCGAGAAAAGGACATACATTTACTATTTATTTTTCTTACTCGTTTCTTTTCCTTATCTTCTTTCTCCTTTTTTTTCTCTTAGGAACTGATGAAATATAGACTCTCTATTATATGAAACTGAACATAAGAAAGCCACTTTTGATTAGTCCACATGTTTCTGAGAGAAAAAGAGAGAAAAATAGATGAGAAAAAGAAAGAACATAATAAGAAAAAAGTAGTTAGTAAATATACATATGCCCTTTTCTATTGCAGATTTCTATTAAAATTACCACCCTGCATACAAAAACCGTAACTCGTATCCAGACTATTATTGGAAAGTCTCTAAGCGGGTGGATCCGTGAAAAAAAAAAAAAATAAAAGAGATATTGCCAAGCATCTCCGTCTTCGTTGTAACGCGAGAGCGGGAAATATCTATCGGTTATTTTTATTGGAGCGCCCAACATTGCGATGCAAGCAAAGGCTGAGGGGGTGGCAGGGATGGAGGGGACGACTCCGCAACCTTTATTATTAAATCAAGGTTGTTGGCTTTCACTCCACGACGGAATGGTGAGATAAAAGATCCCCGGCTTTTACACTGCTGCTCACCGTGCTACGGCGCAATGTTCACCTTTAAGATCTACCTTGACGAGAGGGGGAGAGAGGGAGGAAGAGAAAGACACTCGACGTGGCACCCCCAATAATAAGTTGCTCAAAATTATGGCGGCGCGCCTCGTTATTATGGATGGAAGTTAACGTACGGTATGACGATATTATTAAATCGTAGGATTATGGAAAATGTCGACTGCAGATTAACGGCGAAGTATTAAATTGTCTTTTTTACTTGCGATAAATTGCCACACAGAATAAAGTTTGCCAAACTCGTTCTATTTTTCTCGTTAATTATTAACATGTTTTCTGCTTTCTTACGACTGTATCAACATTTTGTTTCTCAACATAAATAATAGGTGTTTTGTAAGGCTCTTTACACCAGAAAATGTTTTTCGGAAAATTCCATCTTTTTTAGACACTCTAGTTTGAACTTCTTATGTAATGACGCAAATTTATGATACAAACAATTTAAATATTATTTTAGTTATTAAATATATTTAATTTATAATAAAAAAGTATTTAAATATATTTTTTATTATTAATATATAAAAGTAAATGTGAAAGTATGACACCTCCATTATTCCTTATATAGAATTTTTAATGACACAATAAAATAATAAAATTTATTGACAACATATGTATATATATTTAACGTAAAAAGATTATATTATAATTTATCAGGCCTCTGTTTCTCAATAATTGAGTAGTGAGAGATTTTTCTTATTTTACTCCGTAAAGTAAGAAAAAAAAGGGAAATATTGTAACAGATTTTCAAAAATCAAATTCTTAATATAAATAAATGTCCATATTAAAACGTATACACTTAACAAACAATAACTTCTCTTTCGAGGTTCGTCAACTTTTGTCTCGGATAATAAAAATAAAGAAAACTGAGTAAGAAGCAGAAAGACAGGAAATAAAAAAATGATAAAAAGCAAGAAACAGGAAACAAAGAGCACATACTCTAGATTAGATTTTAGTAAATGTTTTTTTTCAGTGTAGATGTTAAAAAATATAAACCTTGTATTTTTTATTTATTATCGGCCTAAAAATAAACATAATAACTGTCATCATTTGCAACAAATCGTATGAATTCAGAAGTCATGGGAAAAGAAAAAAAGTAAACCGAACTGTTTCCCGGAATAAATACGCCTTATTGTGCGGTACAAGTTCGTTAATCGTTTCTTCGAGAGATATACCTCGTATTACCGCTACGCGCATACAAAGTACGCCTGCTTAGCATGATGTAAGCGAGGTGGATAAGCATAATCGCAGCGAGACCTTGTAATAAAGACGCCATTTTGCACGGAATCCTTACGCAAGTCGTGCAATTTCCCGGTTTGTTTATGCAACGCGCCGCATATATGTAACTTTTTTCCTCTTTCTCTCTCAAGTATCGAAGCGCGCATTCAAAGCAGAAATACGAATCGTTTAATCTGTCTTTCCAAGTGTCAAAATATTTTCTGCTTCATTACGATCCAATGATCCTGAAATGCAAAAATAATCGCAGATCACGGCCGAGGAAATCTCGGTATAGTGAATAAACATTATATGAAAATGTTCTTGCTATTATTTGAATTTCTCTTCGCAAAAATGTTATCTGGTTTATCTGATTATTGAATTGATTATCCGAAGGAAAACTCGGCTTACCGACGTGAGTAAATTAGTTGCAAGTATACACAGATATATACGTAAGTAATAATTATTTGTATCAAGTAAGTATTTCAAAAGTTTATATAATATATCCGACAATCTAATATATCATAAATTCATCAATTTATTCAAAATATATTTTGAATCCCAGTGAATTTAATACTTCAATCAAAATTATTGATCAAATTTAATTAAAACAAGTCGTTTTGCTCATTTTATACAAAGTCGTTCCTTCAATCGATTTCAGAATATTCTTCAAAAGAAAATAAATTCTTATTTTGAGTGCACTCTCTAAATTTTTTTGAAGTAAAATGTCACTTCAAAAGAGTAAAATCTTATTCAAGAGTGCAAATTTTTCACTCTTTTTTAATAATGGCAGTATTCTAATTCTTTGAGAGGAAGATTCGCTCCAAAAAATGTAGAGAGCATAATAACGAGTTTTCCTAAAATGTGTAACAAGTATACTTTGAAATTATTATCAAGAAAAATTCTTTGTTAAAGATAAGCATTACTTAAAAGAGAGGAATAAGGTAAACCAAGTAATCAGTTTTCTTAACAAGAGAATGATACAATATTTTTCTGCTTATAACATCAGATTAAAATGTATCGCAAAACATGTCTTATCCAGATATGTAAAGCTTCCATCACACGCCCCGTCCATCGCGCTTCGTTATCGCCTTGCGTATTCACCTTCTGCGTTTAAAATCCCCGCATTTCTATTAATGGCGCAAAATTATATGTCACCGTCGTTATTATACATCGTCCGCTGCATTGATTATTCTAATAACGTCGTATTCCCGCGGGTTTACAATCTGCAAAGCAACACGACGCGACGCGACGCGCGAACTTTAAAAGCGTATCATTATTATCATTAAAATCTCGGCCTCGCCGAGAGGCATTTTTCTTGGCACGTTCGGTGAGCCTCGAACGCCCGCTCGTCTCGAGGTAAAATCCCTCGGATGTCGGTGACCAGGCGAAGGATGCAGCTGCGACAGACAAAGACGCGGTAAAAGACGACAACCACGCGACGACGACGACATGCAGTCGAGCTTTTAGGACGTAGCCGAGACGCCGTGGGCGTCTCATTGGTCCCTGAATTCTTTTACGATTTTTGTCTGGGTGAAGAAGTGACTTTAGCAGGGCAAAGCCACCGTGATTTATCCACTCGTCTCTCCTGCCGTTTTTCTCTTTCTCTTACGCGCAACGTCCGCGCCTTATTTTTGTCTCGCCGGTTAATGACGTGTTCGCGAAACATTATTTTTACGCCACGCAGCCGCCCTTTCCCGCTTCCTTTTTTTTTCTTTTTGCGCAGCCTGGCTTTTTGCCGCAACTCGCATACACCAAATACGACCCGCGCCGCGGGTCACTTACCGAGGGTGACGTGCTCGAAAGGATTACCCGTCTGCGTTGGGCACAACGTCTTTAAATCCCGCAGAATGAACGAGCGTGACCTCACGTGACAACAGAGTTCATCGAGAACACCTAGACATAATATGCCTGAACTAAAGTATTCTTACGCACACGAGGCGTAAGCACAAGTAATTCTACAATCACTATACGATCTCATGTAATTAATGTTTTACAATTAATTGCATATGAAATTAAATATGATATTCAGGATCGATAATGTTATCAATAGATATTAAGGAATGTATTATAGAATTTTGAAAATTTTGGAATTTAAAGAAGCTCTAGATTCTAAATTTTATAAAATTAAATTGTTTTCAAAATTTTTATTTTGCAAATTTTATATTATACTTTTAAACTTTCGAAAATTAGGATAACATTGACGAATTAATCGTTCGTGCGCGGTCTACTAAATAAATCAATTCAGGTCATATATATTATTAAATGTATCTAGTTATTAATTTCTGTTGAAAATTTAAAAAATATGAATATCTATGATATTATATTATTGTTATACGACAATAAATTTATATATACTGCAGATAATCATCCAGTATTGGGGGGGTCTTACCTTAAAGATATTTATATCCTTTTGATTTATATTCTTCGGAGCCTTTTTAAATTATTCACATATAGTTTCTGTTACATAACTGTGTAGAATATTTAAATTCTCTTTATTTATTCATGTTACATGAATAAATAAATGTATACACTCCTAAAAATATGCATATGTAAAATAGATACCTAGCTGCATTTAATTATTGTTTCTTTCTGTAATATTAATTGACCGCCTCAAGGTACATTGTACCTTGTAATATTAAATAAAATTGAAAGTTTTTAATATAAAAAATTTAGTTTTAATTGTAAAAAAAATTAAAATTAAAAATTAAAAAATTATTTTATATAAAATGTATAATATAACAAAATTTAATATAAAATTTAGAAATCTTTAAATTTTATTGCTTAAATTTAAAGTTTAAAATTTTCAAAGTCTAAAAATATGAATTTAAAAATTACAAAAATTTACAGAATAAAAAATTTAAAAACAACAATTTAATTCAATGAAACTTAGAATTTGAAACTTTTGTGAATCTAAATTTATATAAAAATTCCAATATTTTTTAAAACATTTTTAATTAATATCAATAAGAAATATTATTATGTTCATGTTAATAATATTCGTTTCGAATCTTATGATATTTACGAAAAGTATAATATGATATAATACATTTTGTACTAATTAATTGTATAATTTTGTACTAATTAAGTGTATAATTTTAATAATAACCATTTCTTAATTAACTCAATTAACGAACAATTTTCTTCGCGCTTGTTCGCAATGAGCACAAGAGGAACTCATATTTAACACATCACAACAACAAACGTCTTCGAATGAGCTGCAGAAATCAAGTAAGTCCTAGACACAGATGGCCAGCGTCCGTGTGATGCAAATAGTAAAGCATTTCGTAATTAGGTATTAATTGACGTGAAGTGCAGCGGGGCGCAGCGTATCGATTACGTAATAGTGACTTAATGTCTTCGTCAATCTAATAATCGCTGTCAATAATTACCACGAATTTACAGTGATTTCCAGCGCACTTGCGCCACGCACACTTAATTAATCTGACGTTGTAATCGCGTCACTGTCATAAAATCGCTCAATCTTTCCAGTAAAAAATTCATTTTTATTGCAAAAGAGTAATCTGCGTTTTTTGTATTTTAAATTTACATCTATTTATATGTTCTTTATCGTATTAGCATTTTACGTCTGTTTCATCTATCTATTATAAATAATTGATAGATGATAAATAATAATTAATTAATTTTAATTGTTTAATATTTATAATATTAAACAATAATAGTTACAAATAATTTAATATCTACGATTATCACGAATATTCGCAAATAGGCTCAAAATAGCGGAACCTGTCTTCAATGATAGTTACATCTTCCAACTCCTCGAGATCGCGCGATAACGAGACGGAGGAGAAAAGAGATGCCGAAGGACACGGACTCTCTCTCTCTCCCTCTAATTCCGTTAACGGCTTGCATTCTTTGCGGCCTAACGGTTGTAGTTCGGCAATCTCCCAGCCATTCGTTAACCACATTACGTCATGTTTCATAATACACCGAGCAGCCATCGTGTCATTACGCATATAGGCCAATGGATTGCAATAGGGCTGATGCGCAATTAGCAAATCCTCCGCGCGCAATCTTTAATTCGTAATTAAGACTCTGCGGAAATTAGCGTCCTTCCGAGAATGATTCCTCCGAGTTATCGAAATGGCATCGAAAACAAACGCGAATATTACCCATAATTACGTCCTAGAACTAAATTTTACGGTTTGAAAGCTGCTATTGAAGGAGGAGTAGCGTTTCGAATTTGTTACAAGTGTATTTACAGATATTACATATTTTAAGGTTGTATGTATACAAGGCGTACAGTCTCTGCAAAAAATGAGTATAATTCAAAATTTATGTTTCTGTATAAAAACGAACATTATATTCATATTGAACAGTTCAATGAGGTTAACATACTTCACAATAAAATTTTATATTTTAAATAAAAGTTTTCTCATTTTATCTTAATTATTTTTTAAAAACATTTATAATATTTTTATGAAAAACGTTTCATATTATTGTACTTTTATATATCAATATATGCCATAATATTAAAGAATCTGTAATTTCTTCGTAATTTTTAATTTCTCAAATTTATTCAGAAATATGTGTGATATACTTCTTAGGGATGTATCCAGTGTATAGTAAACGTTCAACAGACATTGATTAGAATTGGAGAAATTTCGTATAAAAATAAAACAAAAAATTCAATGAGATCAATATTTATATTAACAATACTTTTAAAATTTAAATAGAATTTTCTTATTTTATCTTAATTATTTGTTAAAAACAAGTCTACTTCTTATTAAAATAATTTTTCTCCAAGTTTAAAATTGCCGCTCAACTTTTTGTATTACTTTATATAAATACAATATCTAGTATTAAAAATAATACACAATATCTAGTATTAAAAAGTTTATAATTTTATCATAATTTTTTTATTATATTGAAAAACATATATGATATATCTTTAATGGCTACAAAAACTCGATAGATCAAAGAAAATCACAAACATTATTTCCGAATTAAAAAAAAAAAGGAGAGATAAAACGCCGTTTGTTAGTTTCGTTCAATCGCTCAAAGTAGTTGGGAACGGAACAAATACATAAATTTAGATCTACTAGATACATCCTCGATTACTCGAGTCGAGAAATATGCACCGCGCCCACAATCACAGACGCGCGAGTCAGCTACGTGTGGGTGGACGCTAGTCGGTTATCGATCGGCAGAAAGATCGGTAATGAATCGGAACAAGTCGGACTCTCGCGCTAACGGTAACTATTCTCCGTTACGTGCAACAGCGGAACAAGGGTAAACCGAATTGCAGATCCTCAGACCCCTTTTCGCGGACGATCGAAACGGTGTCGCTAACCATCTCAATTATTTCTGAATCTCGTTTAATTCTCGATTGTCAGATCATTCGCGATCTACAACCCACGTTTTCTACGTTTCCACATTTAAAAAATCGAACAATTACAATACAAGGAAAAATTCGAATAGATTGAAAATGACAAAAATCACAAAGATCGAAAATATGTCAAATTGCAATACATGACTCAATTTGAGAGTGCACATGTCGTAAAATTGTGAAAATTTTTTAAAAAAATGTGAAAGGATAGGTCTGCTAAAAATAGTATGTCATAAAAACTCACCGGAGTTATCGCATAACAACATTGCATATATCTTCCGCACCTGCAAACAGAAAAAAATATTTAAATTTGCAGTCAATAAAAATGTGCTTATATTTATATAAAACCACACATTCAAAAATATTTTAATTATTTGACATTTAATTGACATTTTTAGGATTAATGTTAAATTTATAATGTCAAATTACAGTCACATTAAATTATTTTTAATCATTCCTATAAATCGGCACTGAATAAATATGTATATGTCGTTAATTTAATAAAAACATTAATACAAAGTTAAACAGTTTAACTTAAAAAATAAATTAAAGATTTAAATTTAATTTATTATGTATAATTTAATTTATTATAAATGTATACATTAATATTGTATAAACGTTTACTAAAATTAACCTCAGAAATGGATTGATTTACATTTTGACACACACGGAAATTAAAAATAAAATAAAATGTTATTTAACTCAAGGAATTAAGTTCCAATTGTTCCTTTATTATGTAACAACGTAGATACATATAACGTTTATTAGACATTTTAGGGGAAATCCTCTAAGAACGTAGAATGAAAAATGTACAACCACAATAAAAATAAGGAATAACAGATTGAAATCTATCAGAAATGATTACTACACCTACACTGTGTAATATACAGTTTCTGATAGATTGAAATTTGTTATCCCCATTTTTTAGTAATAATAATAATAATGAGCACGATTCTATAATCAGTCCTTATATGTCTGAACCTAGTCAGTCACTTATTATGTTAGATCTAAAGAGTTTCTCTGCGACTACCGTTAAGTTAGAAACAGATTACGAAATTTTCCGTATATAGTGGATGCAGGATTTGAATTCACGACTTGTTGATTACAAGTCCGCGTCGCTCTTAGGTAGTACATGGAGCCACAAGACATATATCTTTGTTTCTATTGCCTTACTTTTCATTGCTTTTCATTATATCTAGGCTGTTAAAGAACTGGAACTAGAATTTCTAATAGATATTTTTCCCTATTCTCTTACTGCCTGTGTTTTTCATTGTATCTAGACTTAAAAACACACTTTCTCTTAATGTCAAATAATTTGAAATTAAGAGAAAGCTAGTTATGACAGACGATGAGTTATGACAGACGGCGCAAGATTAAGTGGAAAAGATAAGATGTACCTACCAACAACTATAAAAGTAAGATAGAGATAAAGGATCGGAGAAGTTAGGTATGTTTAAAGGATTAAGAGACCTAAGAGACTATCGGTGCGTAGTTTAACGGTATAACCGCAAGATTGCAAAGCGAATCTGTCCGGGATGGACGTGACGTTTCTCTCTCGTGACTCCGACGAGCGTGCTCTCTAAAAGAGGTCTCACCTTTGCTCCACATCGGCACTACGCCGGCACCAGGCGATGGCGGTGCGACGCGGTGCGAGATGTGGGACGCTATCGAACGTATCCGGGGCACAGAGTAACAATAATGGGTTAAAAACGTCGACACGCGACACCTTATGCAGATATCTGCGTCGGTGGGTCTGTCCGTTTCCTTAACCTGATATTATCCGAGACCGCAAACAAAAATTTGTTTGAATAATTTATAATATTTGCTAAATATGTATAATATATTTATTTGAAACAAAAACCATTCATTTGACTTTAACTTTAATTTTCTTTTATCTTTCTTTTATCGCGTAAATATTTATTTTCTGTAAGTAAATGTTTACTCAGAAATATGTATTAAAATTTAGTAATTCTTTTTAGTGTAGATGCTCAATATCATTGTATAATTATTTTGTACGACATTATTGACATTCTCTTTAAATAATTCAAAATAAGTAGTCTGAAAGTTCAATATAGTCTCCAGACAGTCCATGATAATATCATGCCATATAAATATTTGCAAAAATATTGATCGTCTATAAGGGACCGCTTAATTTTTATTTGATGAAATGAAAAAAATATTTGGTTCTGAAGATATTGATTATATTAATAGAATTCTGGTCAGCTCAAAAAACTAGAAGTCTAGTAAATTTAATCAGAAAACTCTGATTCTCTCGTAAATTTTCAATCAGAATCCCAATTAGTTCAAACATTTTTCTTAAGACGTCGAGTAGGAAAAAGGTCCAATTAAGAGCACAAGGAGCCAACAACTTAAAGATCCAGGAGTGTCCATGTATTTAAAACTTTAAATACTTTAAACAATCGTAAATTCAAGAATCTCACATTAATATCGACACAGTCTTCGAACTTGCGCACTCATCCGCATAATCATGGCTTACGGAACAGATAAGATCGCACAAGGGAATTAATTACAGCCGGAGACAAGTCATGTTAAAAGGCGCCCGTCCTGAATGACGCGGTGTTTGTTTCAGTGGGACAGGACGGGAAACGTCGCCATGTGTTGCATAATCGACGATTAGCTGATAAAAAAAATAGAAGAAAAAAATGGAAAAAAAAGACCAACGAAACTGGAACAAGGATGCGCGCGTGCGCTACAGCTCTAACGGCGGAGTAATTCGTCCGTTTAATTACGGTATAGTATGATATTCGACGATGGGGTTGTACACGTTTCTTTCGTCGATATAAAATAATAACCGGTAATCGTACTCGCCGTGCTCGTTGCATCATCAAACGTTGCATCTCATTCAGCATTATTCAAGCGCTTGTTTAACGCTATTAGTAGTGTGTTATTCAGCGGCCGTGTGTTACGCAACGCTCGCACACAGTCCCGTGAGTTGCAAAATTAAAGCTTACAAAATAAGCCGCGGATTAGCCGCCGTAATTTTAATAAATCGCCCAACGATATCGGCCGTTTTGCAATGCCGCGCATGCGATATGTATTAGCGAGCCGATTAAAATTAAATAAATATAACTCAAGCGCGAGGGATACTGAGGAGAGTAACCTGCGCGGGGCCAGAAACCGGTTCGTTATAGGATTTTTAAGTGCATCTCGCCGCCAAAGGCGATCTTTGTTTATAACTCGCGTACGTTGCAAAAGTTGTACTATGCGTCATACCCTGTAGACGGTAAAAAACATTTTGTGTGTTTGTGTTAAAACCAGTCCACCCAAGTCCTTGTTAAAATTTTTTGTTGAAATTTTTTACATGTCAACAAATGTTGACTTAAAGTGATGTGGTTATGTTACATTTTGTGTTTAATATACCGATTTCTTATATCAAGATAATTGTATGTGTAAGTGAACAAATAACATAAAAATAATATATAATATTTTGAAACGTAATTTATTTTTTAAAATATATTATTTTTATGTTATTTGTTCACTTTTCTTAGGAAAAAGTGAAATGAAATACATGATAATTTATTATATCGCTTGTTTACTTTAAAATGACGCAATTAGAAAGATTAAATTTTTCAGAAAAGGGGAAAATTATGTTTCAACTT
The DNA here is from genome assembly GCF_001594065.2 of Cyphomyrmex costatus. Lineage (NCBI taxonomy): Eukaryota > Metazoa > Arthropoda > Insecta > Hymenoptera > Formicidae > Cyphomyrmex > Cyphomyrmex costatus. Next base: position 312,431 of record NW_017275715.1, read on the forward strand.
AAAAAGAAAAAAAATTGACTAATTAAATAATATCAGTAAAAAATATACTCTTAGGAACATATAACTAACATTATGACTCTACTTGTATAATTTTGAATACATAGGTTTTTATATTGATTATTAATTGTAAGAGTCGTTATTAACTTGATATTCTTTCAATATTTAAAATTTTTTAAACTATTATGATAAAATATTATTTTCGTGTCACAATCTTTAAAATTCGATAAAAAGTTAGCACCAAATTTAAAAAAAATGTTTATTGAGCGGAACTCTTGTTATTAACTATAGGGAACTCTTCGTCTCGTCAAAAGGAAGTGGGAACTCTAATCAGAACTCCTGAGTACTATAGTTGGGGTGCTAACTTAACATATCCTAAAGATTCTCCTTTTTATTTATAAAAAGAACAATTCAAAATGTGTCATTCTTGTGGAAAATATTACAAATTTATCAAAAACCTGAAGAACGATACAAATGCTATTTGCTGAATAGACTGTGAAATTATATTAATTTACTTTTAATGGTTGATATAATAATCTTTATAATTTATTCATGCAATAATAACTAAAAAAAAAATCCCATTTTGTGTCATTTTTTTATGGAATTAGTTAAATTATTACATAATAATAATTCAAAAAAATATAATTATGTCAAGACGTAATAAAAATTTATAAATTAAAATTACATCCTGATGTAATATAATATTATAATTTCAAATTTTAAAACGTTTTATATAATATTAATTTAGAGAATTATATAAAAAGGACCAATATCATAAATATTAATTTTACTGAAAAAAGTATGTTTCCACATTCTGCTTCTAAATGATGTGAGTGTTACATTTTTTATGCTAATTTTTTACATAATAAGTATTCGTGTTACTTTCTAACATATTCATGTTAAGTTAAATTAACACGTAAATTTGAATGGACCATTTGGTACACATAAGATGCAAAAAATCAATTTATGTTTGATTTTTTGTTTGATTTTTCCAACTGTATATATAGTACTCTATTATGGCCTCTGTATCGAATAACGACCGAGAAAAATATCTGCAGTCCGATTCTCGTACAATCTTCAACACGCAATAAATAAATTGAATCACAGGATAAAAATATCTGAATACCCTGTTTCCACAATTAAAAACAAGAAAACAGCAATAAAGTCGATCGCTGTACTTGCATTTGGTTGATAACATAATAAGATGGTTTCTCAATGACTCTCGAGTAATATTCGTTGGACAAGCGATGCATAAATTTGCATAATCGTGGGGCGTATGATACGTGACATTAGCAATCATTATAATCATTATTCGCTCGCGTTAATGTTGCGCAACAGCGCGATAACGCTTGGACACGGTAACGACAATGGCGACCACGACGAAGACCTAACAATTAGCTAAAAAGATGAGCAATCGACTTCCTGTGGTTCTCATCGGCACTGATAGAGCAACCGGTTGTCGACGACGACGTCCGTTCGATGACTATGATGAGGCAACCGGCTAACGGAACGCACAGAGAGTATTGGGCAATCTGATGGAGACTGGCGCATCGTGTTCGATAACTACCACGGTGTCAATAGCGAGTGCATCGCACTTCTCGCACGAGTGCTCGCTGCAATTCGCGAAATGCGGTCGTCATCTTTGTCGTCGCGGCTGAGAATTCGAGCGCTCAGAAACGCGAACTGGAATCAAACTCCGCGATTACAGCGTTCACGCCAATCTGCTCGAAAGAATGAACAAAAAGTAAAAAGAAAAGAGGCTGCAGTTTTGACTATAACAGAGTTGTTAGTAAACAAAATTGAGAAAAGAGAGAGACAAAATATTAAAAAATAAAATCACACACACAGAAAATCAAAGAATTTATTAAATTAAGAAAAATTTAAATTATACTAATTACTATAATACCAATTCTAAATGTAAAATGTTTACTTATTTAAAAATTATTAAACAGAATTTTTTAAATTATTTAAAAACATTTATTATTGTAAACATTTTTATGGTCTTTCAATTGTGCAGTAAACGGTTTGTAAACACAACATTAACAGATACACACACACACACGCACATACATATATATATATATATATACACACCTATGTAGTTAAAAAAGGAAAACTACAATAACGTTTGCAAAAAAGATACATGTTAACGAAATATCGCAAATCACTCATAGCAAAATTGTAAAAACATTATACAAAATATTTACAATACTTTATGCATTTTTAAACGTAAACGGAAAAAATGTTTCAAAATTTCGTAGTGTAGAGATAAAAAAATTTCTAATTAAAATAATAATAGAGCATAGCTTAATGAGAATATTAAATCCCAATAAGCAATATGCAAAATAAAGATGTTGATAAAATAAATAAATGAAAAATCAAAATACTCAAAATTATGTCTGAAAAGAATTCAAGAAGTTGCAGAAATAAACGAAAAAATAAATGTTCTTCTTTCCAAATTTTTGCATTAAAAATGCTTTAGAAAATACAACAATAGTTTTATTTTATCTTCCATGTTCTTACTGTGCTTTTTGTTTCTAATTAATAAATAATTTTTAATTTTTTTGTTTTTATTCAGTACACTTTTCAGGCTTCAATTAGGAAAATAATTACAGAATATTTTTTTCTGTTTAGCTAAATAGCTAAACCAGCCCTGCATATAAAGCTCCACAAGTTGATGTAAACGTTCTATATAATCTAATAAAGAGTGAATTAAAAATAGTTTTATTAAAAAATAATATTTAAATTTATTTAAACACAACAATTTCAATATTTTATTAGTTCTTATTTGTTGGATGTTATTATGGCTTTTTAAAAGACATGACTGCAAGCTGCATCCTCAATCATAAATTGAGGATGTTTGTAGTCATGATATGGCTGTATTTGCGTATAAATTGAAAAATTTTTGTTTTTTTCGGGAAATTCGACTGTTAAGAAACATTCAATAACTGATTTAGGAAAATTGCCATCAAAAGATTCTCAATACTGGAAATTTCCACAATTACAGAAATGTAGTATCTCGAGAAGCATGAGAAGTATTCAAGGATTGTGTCTAAGGACTTGGAATGCACTCGGCATTGAAGACGCGATGCAACCTCGCATTTTGCGCTGCACGCGTACATTTCCGTAAACATCGCGTCTCAATGTATCATTTCTCGAGGTAATCGTTTATTTTACATGCAACTTTGGAGTCGAGTGGGATTTGCTAATTGCGAGATTGCAAAATTGAGCGATCGCCAACAATGTTACAACGTTACACGAGCTTAACGATTGTGTGCACGTGAATTGACTGAAAAACAGTCGCACATTTCTCTAAATCAAAGCCACTCAAAGATCGCACATGGTGAATTAACATAAATTACAATTTAATGAGGTAATAATTTTCACAACAAAATTATTTACAAGTTTAGAATGCTTATCAGCATTAAATTATTAAAATCTTCTTGAGATACCTAGAAACATCAATATTAATAAATTCCTTGTCAATTTAATTTATGATATAACTACTTTAGTTCTATTAGAATTGTGCACCAAGACAGAAAATTGAATTTAGCGTACAGTTTGTAGAATTGGAGTGATATATAAATTCACGCCGAATTATTTAAGCGTTAAAGATCCAGCTCGATCATTTAGGGCTTTTATTTTTTATTTGTTTGTGTAAATGACTCGATATCGGTATTATTATTCGCGCGGCATAATTTAAAAAGTGTTTGTGCACCTACCAAACGTATTTGCGGGCAAAATACCTATTTCTAGACGCAACGGTATGTGTCGCGTGCGTTCAATCGACGTCTATTATGCAGTGGTAAGTAATATGCAAACGTAGGAAGTATTACGTTCGCAAGCACTTACTGCTTTTATGTAAGAGATGGTTTCAAAGAACTACGGTATATACATGCATACATACACTTTATATATATATACATACATAGGCAGATCTTAATTGCAAGGTCGCGCGAGATCCCGTTATGTCGCCGATATTAACGTAACTCTATATGTTACCACGTTAACGTAAATTAAATAGTAATAAAACGTTGCATGCGCACGTTTCGCCTATCGACCTCGACCAGCATACCGTGAACTCCACATCCCCATTTCACAATTAGTCGATTTTTTTAATCAAAGCCGTATCGCGAATCGAGAGGCAGCTCGAAAGGTTTAATGAGGTTGTATGGACGATAATTTAACGAGATATCGTTAATAATTTCATATTAAATTATAGCGCATTGTTACATTTTATTAAACTTTTACATTTACATAAAAAATCATTGGAATTGTTAAGATTTATGAAGCAACCTCGTGTGATCTAAGATTATTTCGTATATGTGCAGATATGTGTTAAATATCTGCAATTGTAATCCAATCCTATGAATTAACTTTTAACTTTTTAATTGCACTTAGTAAATAATATTTAAATTAAAGTCGGATTAAATTGAATATATTTTCTCGAGTTAAGTTCTTCAACTTTACTGTTTTTGTTAAATTAATGACATATTGAGTAGAAACTGTAGACGACCTACAAAAATGATTAAAAATGACTCAGATTGAGGTTAACTTGACATTATAACTTTAACGTATGGATAATCATTTCACGAGATTATTACTCATTATTAATTTTACATAAAATTGTGGAAAATTATAAATGTTAATAAAAGCCCTCTCTCTTAAGTGTAAAAAATAAAAAAAATCATTGAGATTTTTAAAATTTATCACATATAATGACCTTGCTCTAAAAGACTACTTAATATATACGCGTTGTATCGTTTTCTTCATTTTATTTATGAATCATAAAAAACTCTAAACGGTTAGAAGACACTACCAGCTAAGTATTAATTTTTTTTTAAGGCTCCGCGGTACCCTGCACGTCGTCCTCTTTCGCGAAAGCGGCGATGAGGAGCGCCGACAAAATGGCGAGGCGACGACGAAGATACGCGGGAAACTCGCTCGTGTGTAGTATGACCCATTGGCCCAGTTTACACAGGCGGTAATGCCCATCTCGTCGCCGCGAAAGGCCGCGTTGCGTGGCGAACTCCGCCACGCGAATTCGCGCTTGAGCGCGCGCGTAATCCGCGCGGCGCTGCGTTAACTACCGTACATAATACGCGACGTACGATTTAAACGCGATTACATTACTTCGCTCGACAAAGTAATGAACGTAATGCGGCGATATCGATGAAAGCAGCTGCAGTTGCGACGCTAAGCATATTCAATTTGCCAGCGGTATTTTCTTCAAATATAATTTTTATATATAGTTTTCAAAAGAAAAACTGTACTTTTAATCTACCTATATAATTAGAATTGTACATACATAATGGATAGAGAATACCAAGGACGAGATTAAGAGTACAGCGTCGTCGTTAGTGTACGTAAAGTAATAAAGTATGTTTCTCGTTACTACAATATATTTTATTCTATTAATTAACATAATCGTATATAATGTACGTTTCGACCTCTCTTTGGAGTCTTTCTCAACAATTACAGACCTGTAAATTTGACTCAGATTACACATCTAAAGAAAAATAATTATTAAATTCTAATTACTTTACGTAGCAATTAACGCTGTACTCTCAATCAGCTTTGGTATTCTCTATTTATTTTTTGTTTGATTTTGGAGAGACTGTAAGAAAATTACATTTTGGGATATTTTATAAACATAATAGTTGTGGGAATTTTGTGTTAAATTAAATACATATTTCATATTCTAAACGATCCATTTGAATTTTTGTGTTAATTTACATAAAATGAAAAGGTTAAAAAAAACATTATGTTTAAAAATTGATATCAATTTGGAATCAAATTTTGTAGAAAATTATTTTTCAGTAAAATTGACATTTAGTAAGTAATATGCAACACACAATTAAGATTGATAACGCGGACACGTAGATACATTTTACTCAATTATTTTAGAACACACATGGGTTTTATATCTATATTTCTTTTTACTTAAGTAAATTGTTACTTTAACACCAAAAAATGTTCAAAAAAATATGAATTTAACACATCAAAATATTCAAATAACACAATTATATTTAATTCGCAATCAGGTCTGTTAAAAATTCAACACAACAATTTCACATAAATACAAAAATGTTTTTTACTGTATGGCCATATTCTAATGTTTTATTTCATTTGTAAATGATACGCGAAATGAGAAAGACAACTTTTGCACAAATTATTGCTTGTACAGTTATAATACTTCTCGTTAGTTGGATTAATGTCGCAAGATATCATATAAAGCGAATTGACTCTTCGGCTCAAGGTTATGAGCTGCTAAAAATCTTCGAATTTTTAAAATTATAAATTCATAAAATAATTTTGTTAAGTGTGATAGACGTTTTTAATTTTTCTTTTTGAAAGTTTTAAACAGTTTCATCATATAAAGAATCGAACTGTTCCTAAATAAACAGTTTAAAATTCTTCAAATGTCATTCGTGCAATAAAAAAGTAGTGTTAAAAAAAGAAAATATATATTGTCCAATCACATTCATATTTTACAAAATTTTCAACGCGTTCCAAACTTTCCGAACAATCGAGACTTCCATCAGAACTTTCGACAGAAGTTTTTAATTTCGATTAACATTCACAACAATTCGGAATTTAATGCAACACGTATCTTGAGAAAGCATCTTTCTAGATATCTAGACCGTATATTTTTCTAATTACTCGATCACGCGCAAGAACGAGGAATTATAGGTCGATTTCAATCTCTATATGCTTCCCAGTTCTTGCAGCAAACGGAAAGAAATCTTGGCTGATATTAGATTCTCGGAGAGATTCTTGGATCATTAGACTCTTGTACATTACATCTCGGAACAAAGAACGATTCCGCACGTGGTCGCATATACGCTCTCAGCGCAGTGGCTCGCGGTTCTCGCTCTTCCTCTCCACCTATCTATCTCTCTCTCGCTCTCTCGTTTTCAAGAGCCTAGCGGAGTGCTCCACTTTGGTATATTTTTAAATACGTCAGGGGCTCCTCTCACCGCGCTCTCACGGGTCCGACCCTCCGAGACTTCCTCCTCTTCGGCAGTCCGCCTCACCGCCTTGACTTCTTTCGGTCTACTTTCCGTACCGACGCGCACAATCGCGCCCGCGCCGTGCCGCGCCCCTGGTGGGGACCCTCCGGTAAATATTTACAGTTAACGTCGTTACATAATAAGCGTATACGCCACCGCGTTCACGGACCAGCGGATCCGGGGCCCGCCGATGAAGGCGTTGCGCGACGCCGACGCGATAACGGTCCGTTACCCGCCCGACCTTCGAAACCCAATTGCAGAAACCCAAAATTATTCATGAATCCTGACCACTCCTTTACGGTAAACGGCAACGGACTAGTCACGCTTCAGTGAGCGTCACGATTATGATGCGTTCCGATTTAAAGCCCCTATATAGCTTACAATTAGTAACTACTGTTCCAAATTGAAAGTCCTAAATTTTTATTCCTTATCCTACTTTACAACGCGTACCAAATTAAGATGATTACAAATAGTTTATTTAAATATAAAAATAACAAATGTAAAATAATAAGTGTGAAATATAATTTTCAATTATGTAAAAAATATTTTACAATTTTTATTCAAAGACCTAGATATTTCATAAAATACATTCAATAGAGAAGTACAATTTTAAAAATAAAATGTGTGATTTCATGATGACGTAACTTTTGTTGTAATCTCATGTGATAATACATTAAGTATATTACTATAGTTATTTACAAATATAATAATGTAATGTTTTGTTAATATGTAATAAATGTGTGTGTGCTTATCTATTAAAATTTAGTTACGACAATTAATATTGATTTTTTTAATATCCCTTTTTGCTTTCAGGAATTCGTGACACTGTTATATATATTCTCGCCAGTCGTGCTTAATACATCGAATTATCTTAAACACTGTTAAATTATAGTATTATCAAATCATATCCAATTTAAATTATTTTTTTCTTTCTATTAAGTGAGATTGTTTCTTTAATGACATTTTCTATTAGAATAATACATTTTGAACACACATTGCAAGGTAAAAATAAAATGTTGTTTAACTCAAGGAATTGGGTGAAATTTGATCCTTTAATATAATATTTAACAGGGTGAAACTAAAAACCTCACAAGAAATAATCAAGTATTAAGATACTTAAATGTCAAGTCTATCTTATTTCTCAGCTGTGCTGTTCGTTGCGGTGGACAACAATTGTATTTCTATTTATATACATAATATACATTTCAAAGAGGAGAGAAAGTACAGACTTAAATCCTACAGTGTATTCACATTCTTAAATTCATAACGTCAAATTATACCCAATTTTAGTTATTTTTAATTATTTTTAGATCGCTTCTGCTCCTAATCAATATTTCGTTAATAATTTAACTAAAACGACGGTATTAAATCAATTTAAGAAATATAATAAATTAATTCAGAAACGTATTAAATTTCTCAAAGTAGATTTTAGTTTATTATTTTATTTTGTTTAGAGTTTATTTCATTTTTGTATTACTTATTAATAAGTGCATAATATAAAATCAAATATCAAAATATTAAAATCAAATTGTTTATCTTAAAATTCAACAATTCAACCACTCAGAAATAGATTGCTTAGTTTCTAAAGAAATCAATATGTAGTTAGTAAATGATAAAATAAAATATTGTGTATTTTGAAAAACATGGAAGTTTTAAAAATAATAAAACACCTTCCACTTGTAAATGAAGATAAAAAGAAATTATGAGAATTGCAAATTAACTCGAACGATAAATTATTCTTCGATTTGCATTGCAACCTAATAATAAGTTCTACGTTCTTCGATGCGGATAAAGAGTTTAAAGATCGCTGCAAAAATGACTGAATTAGGTACGACTAATTTTATACCGTTCCATTCTGATCCGTTGTCCAGCGAGCATAATGATGTCGACAGCGATGAAAACGATTCATCGATTGGCTACCCGCAGCGACGAGGATCCTTGACAGTTCGCCAAGGTCTCGCCGTTGAATAAAAAAGAAGCGGAGGAACGAGCGAGGTTTTACTTACCTGGCGCGATAAATTCACGTGCGCAAGGTCGTAAGCCGTACATAACGCGCGTTACGCCGCCGTTTGTCTTCGATCGATCCGCAATGTCGATCGTTTGCGGGAGCACGAAGATCGTTTGTGTAACGATTCCATCGACGTTAGTAACGCGATCCTTGAGCGTGTTATGTAAACGATCAGGAAGCGTTTTGAGATTTAGTCATCATCACGGTCGACCGAGGAAGAATCTCGCGCGGCTTCCTGATTATCAGGGATACGATGCAGAACTCTGTCAAAGCTCCGCGAAATCATGATGTCTAAAGCCGGATATCGCGCAGCAATCATTTCCGACCGGCATTTCGGACCTCCATCCCGGAAAAGATCGGCAGAAATTGCTGAAGCGGTAACCGACGCTTATTATATTATTGCATTGAGAGAAAAGTGCTTCGTATTTATGATTATACAATAATTGCATAGTAACATAATTATGATTTATTGCTTAATTTTTGTTGTTATTATATTGCTAACCCCCCAAAAAAAATTGGTTGGCAAAAAAATTAATTTAATTCTAATTTGATTATAACTTGTTATCATTTCTTGAGACAACTATCAATAATAATCACACACATTGTTTTAAAAGCTTCAGTGTGTTTTCGAAATATATATTTTTTAAATTATTATTAGTACATAAATAGTACGTGATATTTAACAAAATAGTTGTATTCATTGTACGAATTGCGATTACATTTACTGAATAAAAATATCTATCTTATTTTCATTTATATCTTAATGTTTTACTATATTAATACACTCGAAATTATTTTACAATTATAGTACAATTTTTTCTTGTAAAAGAACATTTGGCTATTATTATTAGTATTATATAGTAATAATAATCATAAAAATGGAGCTCTTAACTATAATAATTTTACTATAAATTTGTCACAAATGCTAAATACTTTTTCTCTCAACGTATAATGTAATAATAAGTAATAAATAATTAGTAAACAATAATTACATTTATAGTTCCGTATATAAAAAAAAATGTATGGATGTTCCCAAAAACTACTATAAATTTAATTATGTTAATTATGTATTATATTAATAATTAAATTATTTCGAAAATCAAATATAAGATTATTAATTTTATAACAGTAATAAATACAAAAATAAAGTTTCTAACTATAATTATTTTATATTTTACAATTGTAGTCACACGAATACCAATTACACTTTTCTGTCAATGTGGTAAAAAATAGCGTTTAAGTTTATTCAATGATAAACATGATTAATAGTACGAACGCTCCTGAACTATTATGGAACAAACACGAGCCGACACGGTTAAGAACTTACACCTTATAAGGCCGGTCGACAAGACGCGGCCTTGTCCAATTGACGTCTCTGTATTCTGTAATCCGTCGGCATTTGAAATTTTTAAATCGTCATTGTCATTGAACGTGACTTCCGCCAGGCGATCATGTTCGATTGGTGTCCTCGACGTGCGGAGTCTACGGTAATGCCGGTCGCGGAACCTCGACTGTGTATATCTATTGTTCTAAAAACTGCCCTTCGATTCGCGAATGGAGGCAGTGGTTACGGCCAAGATCTCGAGCATTACTTCAAAGCGAGCAACAAAAAAATTCGCGTTCTGTACGCAACATCAATGTGTTCCGGAAAAAGAGAGGAATTAACGTCTATTAATATTCTTAAAGGGCAAGCCCTTTAAAAATAGAAAAAAGAAAAGATAAAGAGAATGAAAGCAAAGAAAAAACTAAAATATGAAATAACAAAAATACAAATAAAAATAAATATAAAACTATACTATATTCATAAAAATATAAAAAAAGAGAAAAATTAATATTTATTAAACGTTCTGAGACAGTCTCTCGCACAAATATTTACGAAAGCATAAAATGACATATTAACGTCCAGGATCTAAGCTGCTAATCTAAGCTGGACATGAGGGTGACATTTTTTAAATACATTTCTACAAAATCGCCAGTTTGTCTATTAAACGTATCTATTATTAATATATACTTAAATAAAGTAGTTTTATCGTCACGCGGTCTACATATTGTGATAATTATAATTAATCTTGCAATTATATACATAAAACAATGTAAAATAGCAGTAACCAACAGACTATACAATTTGATTAATTTAAGCTAAATTACATTCATGGGTTTAAGTAAGAGCATGGGGGGCAACGATTTAAGTATAATACATCATGGAGAACAAGCTGATGTTATCTGTCATTATTTCGACATTAAAATGACAATAAATATCAATTTGGGGCGGCATGAACCCTAACCCGGTTCTATAAATTGACTGCAAAAGAGGAAAATTAAATAAACGCAAAATATGTATGTAATATATGTGTAGAGAGGGAGAGAGAGAGAGAGAGAGAGAACGAAAAACAAAACTCGGACAAAACGTAACGATATGAGGTAATGTATCGTTAACCACACAGGGCTCGCGTGACTTTCGAGATAGCCGATGAGTCTTCCGTCCGATCTTTCTTCGAATCCGTGAATCAGCCAAGGATTAACGAGAACCGCAACGCACAACAAAAACGTGCGAGCGAAAAGGCGAAACGCGTAACGGTATTCCAAACAAGGCTGCCACCGCCGGAAATTAACGTCTCACACAAAGGAAGGCGAGTACCTGAAAAAAATCGACCGTCCCGTTTATATATATCTCGAACAAACGTTTTGAAAAAAACAGCCCTCCTAACGATTCCATTTGATCCGTGGTATCGGATCGACATAACGACTGTCACTCGTAACGGTAATCAACATCCATCAATCTTGATAAATTTCATCTGATTGCGATCGCGTCGAAAGCAGGATTGTTAGCGAAATACAAAAAGGGAGTCTTTTTCCTGACTGAAGCTTGAAAGAAATACTGAATAGAAACGAAGAAAAAATATTGAAATGTTTGATTAATTAGAAATAAAGAGTAGAACAAAATTTGCACGAAACATCCTTATTGTATTTCTTGATATTGTAAGAGATAATTAGTTTTTCTTTTTAATTACATTTGTTACAGTTTTCTACAAATCACTAATAGCAAAATTAGAAAAGCAAAAAATATTTCTAAAATTTTTTGAAGTAATTAAAAACGTTTAATAATTAAAAAAAATCTTTAATTTAGAATATTAGTTACAATAATTTTATTTTATTCTAGATTAATATAATAAATTCCCTAATTTTCTAAATTAACCAATTTTTTTCTTCAATAGTACAAATAAAATTTCTTTTATACGCTATTGAAAAGTAAAATGATTTGCTACATAATTCCCTATATTTTCTCAAATTTTCCGATTTTTCTTGGTCATTATCCTAAGAAGATACATTGAACTTGAAATCATTCTCGGGAGACAAAGAAATAAAAAACCGTTACCAAGATTAATCACTTTGACATTGACATTGGCATTGACGAAATCAGCGGCCGAGAACACGTGACACAACGAGGACATAACCGGCAGGGTTCAGCCGAAAGCATCCTCAGATCAGCGCGCATTACGTCGGTCCTCTTTACGTCTCTCTCTCTCTCTCTCTCTCTCTCCCCACGACCCCCTTTTCCTCTCTTTCTCCATCGTCATGTAAGTGTTACATGTGCACTTTCTTTGTGCAGGAGGATGGTAGGAGGAGCCGAGCGCGACGTGAACGTGAGGCGATGTGAAAGTTGCCAGTTGCGGCTTCCGACGAATTATCGCACGCAGAAAACTTCCTCCTTGCATTGAACTTGCTCGCGCCTCTCTCCCCGCTACGGGAATCTCTGACCCGGAATGCAGGACCCGCCAAAACACGATTTCACAATCCCCTCATCTGACAGGCGTGGGAAAGGGGAAGGGGGAAAGGAGAAAGAGGGAAAGAGAAAGAGAGGACCACGCGCCCGGAACGACATAATCGTGTAAACTATTACGAATAAGAGGTCAAGACTATCTCAGAGAAACGATCTCGTGAACGAAATCGCTGGATTCGCTGATTTGATGAAAGGAGAGGGTGAGAGAGAAAAGGGAAGGGGAAAAGAGATTCAAATCGCTCGGTAAATGGAACATCGCATAATAACAACTCTCGAACGATGAAAAATTGAGATAAAAAATATGATAATATAATTTCTTATTACATATGTTACATTATATCAATATCCATATTAAACGAAGTATCTTTTAAGACCGTAACGGAAATACGTAACAAATGGAAAATAAAGAAAACAAAATCTGTTAAAAAATATCAAAAATATAAAATTCTTAACAGTCAAACTAAATTTTTATATTTAAATAATTTAATGTGAATTATTTACTACATATCCAATCTTGTAAACTGCGCGTTGAATTTAATTTTTAATCTTGAAACACAATCATAACAGAAATAGAATAGTAATATAATAAATTAAATGGACAAAGCATTTAATAATAGTGATCTTATTCAAAAAAATTAGAAATATAAGCCTTAACATAAAAATATTCGTATAAAATAATATAATACAATATAATGAAACTATGAAATTATTTATATATTTTAAGATAATAATTTTATAGTTTAATTACATTATATTATATTGTAATATTCTATATATTATGCGAGAGAGAGAGAGTACTTTTATTACAACATATTAATTCTTATATTTGTTTTTTTTTTCATACTTTTAATTAAATCGACAGTTTAAATAAAATTTCTGTGTGTTGAATCTACTATTGCAAATTAACTTATTTATAATTCGCCTGATTTTATTGCAAATTACATCGTATCACATTTACGGAAATCGCCACGACTTTCCTGAGGCGACAGGAAGACGCATGCGAGATGTGTCTGTGGAGCTGCAAGAATGCGATCGTCGGCTGCCAATCTCATAGAGACGTGCGGACAATCGTTCTTGGTGAGAACCACTAGTCGTTTCGGTTACGAAACACGGAGCATTACGAAACGAAAGGACGTAATATCGCGGCAATGTAGGCGAGTTAATGCCGGGCTCGCCGCCGGTACCGTTAGATTTTCTCCCGACTGATCGTTGTCACACTTCTAACTAGAATGGCGTCAAAACGACACCCGATCGTCCCGATCAATTCAGAATAATTCACGAGGCAAAGTAGCGCAAAGAACGTTGCGTTATCGAAGACGTAAGACGCAGTGTATTAAGATTAGAATAGAATTACCAAAGCTGTCAAATGATTGCTGATTTGTTATTTTTTGTAAAATTACTTAAATTTATAATAAGTCCATTTTCTAAGGCTTTTTATAAATTTGTTACAATATATAAATAATTAAACCGTTGGAAAATTTGTGATAAAAATATGTTTCACGTATCTCAAATGATCCCAAACTTTTTGTGTTAATTTGACATAAGATGAATATATTAGAAAGTAACACAAATACGTGTACATTATTATGTAAAAAATGTAACACTGACACAATTTGTGAGCAAATTGTGAAAGTATATCTTTTTAGTGTAAAATTAACATTTATAATATATTACATTAACATTTCATTGAACTTATATTAAATTAACTAGTTTCACTAATATTTATAAATATTAAATTAATACATTTTATTTATTTATCTTAGAATTTATACTTTAAATCTAAATTATTTTTATTATTTATCCATATTTATACAAATTGAGTCGTTTAATACTAAAAAATGTTGTGAACATTAATTTAACATAAAATGTCCAAATAATACAATTACATTGTATTAAACATTTAAATATATTAAAATTTCAACAGAAAAATTTTCACAATTTGATTTTAACACAAATACATATAAAATATTTTTTACTATATACAATTATAATAAATATAGGCAAATAACAGAAATTAACATATAAATAACTGTAATTTAACATATCAATAAAATGTATTTACGGTTATAAATTTAGGTTTCTAATTAAGCCGAATAAAAATTGAATTAAAATATAAGAATTTTTATATATTAATAAAAAATTTTATTTTCTATAAAAATTCATTCGAGATATATAACGAAATTAAGATTCCTCATGGCAAATTTCTGTCTATTACACGCTCAATCGAGAGCGCTTTCCACACGGCATGCGATTAAGTTATAGTAGACAACAAAAAGCGGCGGCGTTACTCTTTCTCCCCATGCCGACACTTCCGCGCCAGAACGCAGTGTATAATCTGCATAATATATTAATTATGTAAGCGCGGCCGCGAGAAAAACAAGCGTCAGAAAACCGGCGAGAAAGATGACGCGCGTAATGTTCAATAAAAGTCTGACCGATGAGAAAAGAGTGGAGATATAGGGGGAAGGTAAAAAAAAAAGGAGAAGAACGCTGCACTTCCTGCTCGCGACCGGCCGGCGCGGCGATATCGCGTCGGCTCGAGGATTTTAACCCCGTCACGGTCAAACTTCCGCGAAGAAATTCGCGGTTGCGTGGTGGTTAGAAAGGTAATAAGTAAGCGACGGCAAGGAAAGTTCCTCCGGGAAAATTACGGAGTGAGGTAAGACCGCGCGCGAGCGCGAGATGCATTATACTTAACGCGCCGCGATGCCATTACTCTTCTGTGCAAGTACGTGAAAGTTGCTCGCTCCTCTCCCCTCCTCCCTCGGCCGCTGTCCCCATCTCGCCCCTGGCGTGTTACACGAGCCATGTGGGCCGCGATCTTGCCGCGCGCGGAGAGTATCGCGCGATGCATCGCGAAACGCGCGCGATTGCTGAATGTCGGATGCAAAACGCGAACGCACGCCTCTCTCGCTCCGTCCACTATCTGTGTCACGACGACTCCGAAAGGAATCTCGATGTGAGAGCGGAGACGTGAAAATTGATGCAACATTATTTCTCCATTACACGCGACCGGAGTAAATTGTTGAACTCCGACCGCATGTATTAATCTGGCTGTGTTGGCGTTACTAATTTGATTTATAACATGTGTAGTCGTTGAGATAAACATTACGCGGTAACGTGTTAAAGGCTTCTTGAGAGGCATTCATGCATTTGCCATGTAATTTAAATTTTAAATACCTGCAACATAAACAGGCTCTTTTTACATTATAATTAATTTGCAAATTCAGAAATGTAGTACACATGTTACTTATTTAGAGAAGATTTTTGAGATTCCAATTATTTGAAAATCAATAGATTATTCATCTCGTCCTCAAAGACATTCATGTGTTTTTGCTATAGCATATAATTTAAATAAAATAAATTGTTTTTTCTGCGTTAACTAAAGATGTTTTACTGCGTTAATTAATATTTATATGTACATCTGAGGATGGCTCGAATATGCAGCCGAAACGTTATGGTTTGACTTTTGTTTGCGTGCGCATTTATAGTGTGAATTTTAGTTTATTGTTATTTTATTTTAATTTATAATATATTAAATGTTTTATTAGTTTACACATATAATATTGACTCTTAATTGCCTTTTTATTTCATTGACAATTTTTAAATAAAATATACATAGAATCATATCTCACATTATAATTAATCTAAAATTTTTTAATTTAGAAAATTTGTTATTTATTTAAAGAAAATTTCGAGATTTTAATCGCTCGAGATTCAATAAATTATTCATTTTTTCCTAAAAATATTTTGCCATGGCATATATAATTTTAAAAAAATATAAATGGATTATTTTCATTTTATAATTAATTTAAGTCGGAAATTTCGTAAAATTGTTATTTAATTAGAAAAGTATTTTTAAATTCTAAACGCTGAAGAATCAATAGAGAGCCTAAAAAGTAGAAAATTACGAGAGATTGAACTCTGAGAAAGTTAGGTTCAGGAGGAAGTCATAAGGTAAGAAAGTGGGTCTGGGTGTTTATTAAATCAATCTCGTTGAATTTTCGGCTCTTATAGGCAAAAAAGACGTGAGTAAACCAACGTAACAGTAACCTAACCGACGTGACTCTCCCAACTCTTAGATACCTTCCAAAAATAGATGGTCACCGTTAGATTTCGCGGTATGGTACTCGGTCGAATTTGTCTAGTCATTACCGCGTTTCAATCACCGTACTTCACATTCTACATTAACGGGGCTTTCCAAATTAGTTGACAAACCAGCGTAAATTACTGTACTGTAATCTTTTGTTCTCGATACGCGAAACGCGAATCAAGAATTGATGACGGTCAAGTCCAACAAAAAGCTCATAATTACCGCGATAGAATCAAAACTTGATACAAATTAGGTTATTATTAATTTTAAATTAATTATGTTATGTGTGTGAAAGTCCGAAAGTTATTGGTGCGCTGCAGTCACATGTCTAAAATAAACTTATTGTTAGTTAATAAATATATAATAAAATGTAATATTTGAAACACATCTAATTTTATAATTGCAATTGGCTGTCTCACATATTTATATAATTCAATTTATTCATATAAACGGTCTTCTTTCTATTCTTAGTATTGATACAATCAAATGTTTGTAGACCAGACTTTTAAAAAATATTACGGGAAAAGTATAGTTAATGAAATTGATCTTGAATATTTCAAAGATATAAATTACGATAAACTAATGTATACTGTTAAATTTTTAGTGTCAAAATAATTACACCCAATTTAAGTTATTTTTAATCCCTTCTATAGCTCACCACTTCTCTGACTATTTTAATAAAGTTCGCTTGAAATTCTTAGAAATTTGTTCTAACACGAAATAAATATATGTATTAGAAAAGAGAGAAAGTGAAGATGCTGAGTGTAAAAAGTACAAGCCGACCTAATATATCATTAACTAAAACAATTTAGCTTAAGAAATGTATTAAATACTCGACTCGAATTTGCTTTACTATTTATAAAACGCATACGTTGATATATGAACGCTTTATTTTCAAACTAAGCAATTTAACCACAGAAACGGATTAATTTACAGTTTGACACACATGGAAATTAAAACGAACAAAATATTATTTAACTCAAAGGATCGTCTCCTTCGATATCTAACAGTGTGAGAAAATGGCACGCTCGTCAGAATAAGAACGCATTGTGTGATTACGCAGATTCATCATCCATCTGGCTGTCCAAATTTGACAGCGGGCTGATTTCTTTTCGTGCATTTCGTACCGCAAAGTACCGCGACTTGCGGTGTCCTTGATCTGTCCGTACGGAACAGAACGGTACGGAACCCGTTTTCGGCCACGTCCCGTTACGACGAGGAACCACCGTACCGCGAGGAGGAAGAGCAACGAAACGAAACGCCGCGTACGAACGAGGAGGAAGGAGGAGGACAACGACAACGATGTGAGGAGGGAACGGAGCCAGTTTTCGAACGGTCCGGAGAAAGTGGTAGCTATACATTTACTGACCTACATTACCCTCATTTTGTCCCTTCCCCTGTCCCTCTTCCGACAGGCTTGACACCCACCCGGGCGCACCGCCAGCCCACAAATTGTCCCGTTACACACGAGCCCGTTGTGTACACGTCATCGCCGTGACCCACAAAATGACACCGGGTGTATTCCCCTTCTCGCTCTCCTGCTCCTTCTCTCGTCGCCCCCACCTCCTGTCTCTGTACTGCTGCTGTCTTTTATTCTAAAATTATGTCACGTCGTCGCCTCGAGACCGAGAGATTCCCGCGACGCGGATTAGACGGCGAACAAAGGCGAGCTTGATGAAGATGTTTATGCGTGTCCGTCACACGGGGCCTACTTCGGTCCTCGAGGGCCGGTTTAATGCGAGATTGTTCTACTGCAGTGACAGCAGCCCACTGTTAGATATCAAAAGACCCAATCCCTAAAGTTAAGTAACATTTTGTTACTTTAACTTCCAAGTCAATCCATTTCTATAGTTTTTAAGTATGAAACAAACGATCATATTAATGTATAAATTTAATAAATAATAAGCTAAGTTTAGTCCAATTTATACATTTTATTAAGTTTAATTATTTAACTCCCAAAAAAATACTTTAGTTAAATTAACGACGAACAGGAGCATATAGGTGACTTACGGAAATCATAATAACACAAATTGGGTATATTTAAGATTATGAATTTAACAGTAAATAATATTTTGTTATTTTTAACTTTTATGAGTGTTAAAATATAAATCAAATCATTTTTACGGATTGTTGAATTTCAAATTAAACAACGTATTAACTTAATCGATATTAACATATCCACTTAGCAAATAATAAATTAAAATCTACTTTGAACAAAATTTAATTTTTTGTATTTAAACTGATTAAATTAGAATGTTTTAGTTATATATAGATAAATTAACGATATAAATAGAAGCCTATAGAAATGATTTCAAATAACTCATAATTAATGAATTTAACGTGCAAAAGTAGCAACAGAGTCATCACCGCTTCGGAAAAAAAAACGATATCGATATTTTGCACGGTTAACGAGAGATCGACCGAAATTCATTGCCGCACGAATACCTATATCCGGGTATCGCAACGAAACCAGTTCGGCATAAACATAATAAAAATTCATCTTCTCTCGTCGCGAGGCAAATTAATCGGCAGGATTTCGCAGTTCCTGTATGTCGCGCACTTCCGCAGTTAACCGACTTTCCAGACCGAGTTTTTGTTCGCCACGTGTTTATTCAATCGGCGATTCATCGCTGAGAAGCGCGACAACGAGGGCGTACACTCTCTCGACTAGTTTTGACTCACAAGTTAAAGTCTGATCTACAATGTTCCTTGCTTCCTGTTTCGTGCTTTCCACCTTTTGCTTTTTTCCCCTCTTTGTACCTGTTTTAGCGACGATCTTGTTTCTTAACACTCGTCTCTTCTGAAGTTCATCGATTTTTATCTAAGATTACAGAAAACAAAAGAAAAGTTAACAAAAAGACAAGAGATAAAACCAAGAAACAAAGAGCAAATTGTCGATCAAGCGTAAAAGATTCGAGCTTTTCGACGATGTACAAGGCTGAGAACGTACGCATGTTTCGATAATTGTCAGAGACGATTATCTGCCCCTCTCCTTGTTACGCTAACGGCACCAAAAGCCTTGGCATTATTTCCTCTCGCGTCGTGCTAACAGCGTTACTCAATCGCGTTACGAAACTTGACACATTGTCTCGGCCAATCGGCAGATTCTATACGCGAGCGAGGGAAACGAATGTTAATTACGCGTGAATATTATAATCGAGTTCACTGAAACAAAAATGAAAGAGACTTGCAAAACAGGCCGAACATCGATATGAATATTCTTAAGTGTATCAAGCACTCCCTTACTTCAGAAGTGACACAACCAAAAAAAGGTGATTCTCGAGTTATTGCCGTGAATGACTTACATACATATATAATAGGTAGATAAATTATTCTATCGATCATTGAAAGTAAATTTATTTAAATTTCTAATCTATCAGCTAATAGCATCTGTCGCTTCTTTAGAAGATTATAATAAT
Source organism: Cyphomyrmex costatus (assembly GCF_001594065.2). Lineage (NCBI taxonomy): Eukaryota > Metazoa > Arthropoda > Insecta > Hymenoptera > Formicidae > Cyphomyrmex > Cyphomyrmex costatus. The sequence goes on from NW_017275715.1 coordinate 332,742, forward strand.
ACTTTCAACAAAAGTAACACTTTGAGTTGTATCGGTTTTGTAAAAGGAGTCTTCGTTTTTAGTGAATTATTCCGGATTTGCTCTAGGCGGGTTTTTAATGAAAGATATTACAAAACCAACATTTGATTATGTTAAGGATATATTCTTTTCGATCTTATTAATCAATTTATTGTTATGTTGAAAAACAGTTTTCTTTTTTCTAGGAAACCTAATTTTTGTGTTACGTCACTTTTGAAGTATAAAGAAACGATATTTTGCACGCGCAACCTCTAAAAATGAGACATGCAACTATTTATAATCTTTAGAAACCTGATGTAATGACAAAATTTTTGTAACATACCCAATCAATAAAGATATTTTTGATGCGAAAATAAACGCTTTACCAGACTGCGTTTCAGCATTAAATTAAAAAATCTATTTTTCTAAATTAAGAGACCTATTTTTATCGGGGTGTATATATACGGGATTAACGAGAAGCGAGGCTACTCGTTATTTAGCCGTAAAGCGGCTACGTAATAAACATAAGCGTCAATATGCGCATCTTTTTTCCACCTTTCTCCTCGCAAACGGTGAGAATTGGACGGATCGAAGCGACGCAAACACCGATCGCTCTCGTTGCACCCAGTACGTAACTCATAAAACGTAATGAAATCACGAACTAAAAAAAAAAAAAACGCGGTTAATGTGCCGCGGTTAAAATGCCGAAGGGTTCTCGAAAGTAAGTCTCGATTACAGTTAGGAACTGCGCCTTGCCACTGTAATATAATCGGCAATAAAAACCTATAACTGGACAATGCAATTTTTTTGCTCTTTAATGTTAAATAAATTAATATTAAATTTTTAAGCCATATGAGTCATTTTTAACTTTCATGTATATTAAAATTATTATTTTAAAACAACATTTATTATTTTAAATAAAACACGTGATTAAAAGAATTACATCTAATCAATCTACTTTGTTTCTTTACTTTTCTCATTTTATCATATTACATTATATATTTAACTTTCTTTATTATGTATTATTTTCTAATAGCCTCTGTAATTATTACTGCTATTTATTTTTTGTTTCTTTTCTATATTATATTACATCTCACGTTCTGTTGTAATTATTGCCACTTTCTTTGCACGATCATAGAGGATCTAAAAGATCTTTTGACTCAGAACAATAAATGTTTTATCTACTTCTGTCAAAAAAGAAATAATAACCCATAATTCGTTGAATTAAATAATATTTTATTACTTTAAACTTCCATACGTGTTAAAATATAGATCAACCCATTTCTGTGATCGAATTGCTTAATTTCAAAGTAAGCAGTATGCTCATAAATAAATGCATCTAATAAATAATGAACTAAATTTGAGTTGAGTTTAACATATTTCTTGAGTTAAATAGTTTACTTTAAAATCTTATTTTAGTTGATTAATGATTTATTAATATAAATTAATGACATATTGAGTAAAAGCAGTGACGACCTACACAGCAACGTGTAATAAAAAATGACTCAAAATATTAAAATAAATTATTAATATTACGAATTTTTAACAGTGTTGAATAAGAAAACATTTGTTCCTCTCATTATAACTTTCCATTACACCTCGCGCAGAAATATCGAAACGCTACGATCATGATTAATCGCTACTACGAGAAAGCTAGATGCTTATAAATTTATAGCACTTGTTTCTTCAAAGCCTTTCAGCTCAGGATAGTTTCCACATCGCGATGCAGTTAATCCCACTAATAATGTATAGTATTTAGAATACGAATTTTTATAAGCAATAATCATGTTTTATCTTGCAAATGAAACGGAACGAGAGCAATCGCGCGTAAAATATCGTCGGGATTAATTGTAAGGAATTTCCCGCGACTCGTAAAACCGGATGGCATTCGCGCGCGCATTCGAGAGTTCTTTTCTGGCATGGGACATTGAACCGCTATTCGCTATTCGAGGTCGATGAGAAGAGAGTTGTCGTAAAGTTAGAAGTTCTTAGCTACTCTCCCTGCCGCAACGCCCGCAACGGACGCGCCGCCGCGTTCGGATCGGCACTTTCTCTGCGGTAAAGGCAAGTAAACATCTATTCGAACCGCGAGTCACTCCCTCTCTCTATCTCTTTCTCTTATCCGTTCATCTCTCCCTTTTTCCTTCCTTCCGGACATGCGAGTCACGCACCAGGTTGCACCGTCGCGGAAAAACTCGCCGAAGAAATCCGAGTCGAATTTATTTTCCCAATAAAAAGCGACAGAAGCTCGCGAGTCTCGATTTACGCGGTTTTAATATCGAATCAGGCCGTCGTTCGATTCGCGGGTATCTCTTAGAAGAAACTTCGAAACAAGATACATAAAATGTATACTTTTTTTCTTCATTGGCGATATTCTTTACGATCCACGACTTGTTGATATTTTAATGACAACATTTCTTCCTCTGTAGGTATATATATTATAAACATTTTATTCAGTCACACACATGAATTTATGATCTGACACGTCATTAAGGGATAATGATATTTGTAGAAATTGATAGAAGAATTTTTACGATTCGCGATTGCACGATGTTAAGTGCAAACATCGATTCAATGTGATTTTATTCATCTTCTTTAATAAGGTAAACATCCTAATGAAAAAAGTATTAGTTTTATGTTATTATTGATTATTAATTAGTAGCATTACAAAAAAATAATATCCGTGAAAATTCATTTTGTCGGTGATAAAAAATATTATAAAATAAATCTAAAAGAGAAACAATGAAATGAAATTTTATTGATACATCGCAACATATCAATTGTACCAGCGATTTTGAACTTTTAACAAAATAATTTTTTTAAATTTAATTTTCAGTTTATTACAATCATAAAAAAAAACATTTAACATGTTTACACTGCAATATTTGAAAAAAATTCGAAGATGCAGACTGTGCCTTACTTAAGATTCACAAATAAATTGTTAATTTTTCAATCACTGGCTACATTCAATTATTGAGACATTTAGTTTATGATAAACATAAGAAAGTGTATCGTTTCAGAACCCTTATTACATGCTCGATGAAATTCGTTGCTATAAAATTAGTGTGCTTTTCAGAAGAGAACGACAAAAGAAATCAGTGCGTGACGCTGTTCCTCAAAAACCGAATCCGTTTCACTAATCGTGACAACGAAACCGCGCAACAAAAGCCGCAGATAATATCGACGACGAGAATAGAGAGAAGAGTGGGGAATAAAAAAAAACGGAGGCAAGCGCGAGCGCGCGTAAACTCCAGCTGGAACGCGTTTTATCCACTTATCACGTGCTACAGAATTCGTGCGTTAAGCGAAGATAAAATTAAAGTGGAGCACGGAATAGACCGCCATGACCCAGTTTCCACTATCGACACTCGATAAAGATATTAATAAATCTTACTCTCGTGGAGGAGCAATGCATTTGATACGTGCGGAATGGATAATAAAAAGATGACACGATCCTGCGCCACATACAACCACGTCTCCTATGCTCACCGCGACGCACCGATACACTGACTTCGATATTAAAGAAACAATATGATATCCCTTTCAATCCCTTGAGTTAAATAACATTTTATTATTTTTAACTTCCATGTGTGTCAAAATGTGAATCAACCCATTTCTGCGATTACCTATATTAGTTTCAAAGTAAATAAGCCCATGTTATCGTTGCACTTAATAAATAGAATAAAATAAAATAAAATCTACTTGGAGTCAAATAATATATGGTCCTGATTTAAGCTGGATTGTTCTACCTTTTGATAAGTTTGTTCAGCTCACTGTTTTAATACTCGATTCTCTTATGCTGTTACTCTTTTACTCTATTGTTATTTATAATAAGTAAATTACCATATAATTTATCTGAAGATGAAAAAATTGACTTTTAAATTGTTTAACTCCATTGTTTTAGTTAAAGTTTAAAACGATATAAATAGAAGCAGTGGCAACCTATAGAAACGATTAAATACTCGTTACGTTAAAAACTCTAACGATCATTAAAATTAACTCAAATTGGGTATAATTTGACGTTAATAATTCAATACACTGTTAGAAAGGAGCAATGGTAACTCAATCTCTCGAGTTAACATTTCGTTATTTTTAATTTTCATGTGTATCAAAATGTAATCAATCCTGAGAGAAACGGTTCAGGTTACTTCTCTCGTGAAGTAAACTGCAATGTTCATGAAAGACATTAACGATGTATCAAGACACGAAGATAATCTATGTAACTTCCTTAAAGAAAATATTCGTGGAAACCTCAGAGTATTATAAATCAATAATAATAAGTTTTAAAGACTCTCGATAATTCATCAATCTTGATAATAATATTATAATTCAATTTATTTTCGTTGAATGGTTTAGTTTTAAAGTCAACAAAACGTCCATATATCAATATATTTCCTTACAAAATAATAAACTAAATTTGAATCAAATTGAATATATTTCTTGAGTTAAATGATTCAAGTAACTTCATTATTTTAGTTAAATTAACGACTTATTAAGCAGAAGCGACATATAGGAATGATTAAAAATAACTCAAATTAGGAATAATTTGACATCATGAATATTAGATATCATATAAGTTACGGTAATCCAATTTCTAAAATTAAGTAACATATGTCAAAATAAAAATCATTACATTTCTATAATCGAATGGCTTGGTTTCAAAAATAATAATGTAATGTACTTATTAAATAAGAAACTAAATTTGAGTGAAATTTAATACATTTGTTGAAAATTGTTCAAACTCCATTGTTTTAGTCATTAACTGTAGATACATATAATTAAGTATAAGTGAGACTTACAGAAACGATTGAAATTAACTCAAATTGAGTGTAATTTGACATTATAAATTTAACAGCTGTAACTCTCACCGCTTAATAATTACGTTTACAATTAGATTCGTGACGGGACGGCTAATCGTACTAACCGCGAACGACAATATCTCTGTCTAACTATTTGTCTTATCGCGCAACCTCGACTCGATAGTCACGGCGAATCGCATCGTGAGTGAAAGCACACCGGCTGCAGTCCCGCAAGTACATTCCGCTACTTTTTCACGGTAACGACGCCACTTTCCCCTCATTTTCGCGATCCACCTCGATCTCCCCTCTCTCCCCTCTTTTTCCTCAATCCTTCGAACTCCGTCTAATCGCTTGATCTAACGATGATTTCCCAGGATCGGCACATCCTGATGACGATGATTCTGTTCGCGAACTTATAATTCGAAAGTGTCATTAACCGAGATAAATATTCGGACCAGCCGCCGCCGCGGCCGCAGCACCCGAATCGGAAAACTGGGATACGTAAAACGTGCCTCTCTCTTCCATGCATGTCGATAAAATATCGAGGTCGGAGAGATCTATATATATGTACGCACATATGAATATATAATATAGAAAATATAATGTAGACTTGCAACTTTATTATCTAATCGCGTTATTTTAACGCGATTTCAATTTTAAAGACCTCATTTTCATATAGACGTGCAGTTTGACGCTCCAGCCCCAAGTCGATGGACTAGCAGATGAATTTGGACAAGACCTACTTTTCGAGACTACAAACTGCGCGGAAGACGGTTTCAGAATAATCAGATTCGATGGCGCCAAAATTAAATGAGGAATTTTCAACCTGATTCGATTACATCAATTATGCAAAATACATTATAATACCTAATGGATTATATGCATATGATTTAAAAAGCGCCAATTTAAAGTTAATTAGTTTCATTATACCTGACCTTTACGAGTGCTTAACCTTATAAATTAATGAATTGTTTATTACTGAAAATCGAACCGAAATTTATTTGTAGCAATCAGTATTATATGCAAATTGGCTATAGAATTTCATTTTGCATTTTATACACATATCCGTTCATTTGCTACAACAACGACATAATAAAAATTATTGTTTTGAAATGCTTTGCAGAAAGAAAACACGTAAATGGAAATAATGGTTTAAAATTATACTTCACTCACTTATCGATAAATGCATTTATTTCTGAAATTCTTAATACATGTAACATAAACTGTATGCTAACTGCGCGCATTTATCAATAAAAATAAAATGTAAATATGGACCAAAAAGGATAAGAGAAACCATAATTTAAAAGTACTTTTATTCTACTATACAATTATAAATATTACACCGAAATTACATTTCAAAATAAATATTACGATGTTTTAATGATTCAAAACATTGAAACTCATTTCCTGGGAAACTTTGCGTTTCAAGTTACGTCGTTGTTGTAGCAAATGAATGATATGTTTATACACTCGCGTATTAGCAACTGCAAATGGCTCTTGTTACTCTCTATTTGATTATGTGTATATTTCAACGGTCTAATTTGTTATTTTAAATTAAGAAGATTTAAGAGATAAAATACATCAACGAACCGTAAATGTTGGACTAGCTAATTAGACAGAATTATCTGCAGTTTCACTGAAGCATACTTGACCGACGTATATAATTTAATACAAATAACTGCTGATGTTTTACGTATAAAAGCGATAAATCTCAATTACGTATACACAGTAGCCATAGTGAACGTGTATAATACGGTGATACGTAATTTCACCGCCGGCGTAATTGTACATGAACTATTATATGTCTCTCTCCTATCATTATTCCGTTGTGCGATGTATTTTCTATTGAGAGACTCAGGCCGGAACAAATCGTTAATTGTACGTTCCCACGTAAGTTCATTGTTTCCTGAATAAAACAACGAGAATTGGATAATAAGAAAAGAAGATCGTCTGAAGTTTGGAGAAGTCGAATCGACGAGATCGACAATTTTGAGGACGCACGTTTCGTTCTCAAAAAGAGACATGTTATGTAGCGATTCGAGACGCACGAAGAGTCCATGTTAAATTGTAACGCCAAATGATGCAGTGTACAGATTTCGCCAATTTTCGCACTTGGTACAAGCGTTTCACAACGGTCGTTGCCATCAGATAGCAATCTTGTGACATTTCTCCATTGTTTTATATCTATTTTTATCAATATAAATTAACTTTAATCTTGATTTAAATCTGTTTCTAATTCGTAGAAAAATTCTGAGAATACACTCTAAATGTTAAAAATTCAATAAAAAAGTTTTAACAAGGTCCGGTTCTTTAACATAAAGTATAAAATATAATACATAATTCTCGGAACAAAAAAAATGAAAAGTTAAATTTAAAATAAAGTTACACAGTAAAAAATATTTGGTACGTGTATTAAAACCGATTCTTGTTAAAATTTTTGTGTAATATTTAACATTTCTTATAGTTGAGGTAATGCAATTTATAAATAAGTTATCAAAAAATTTATTTTTAAGATAAAAATTTTAAAATAAATGTGACCACACATTTATTTTAAAATTTACCGTATTATAAATATTAATTTGTGAAGAATGAACTAAAATTTGAGAAACGTGAAAAATAAAAATTAATTTAACACCCACTATTAAATATTAAATATTAATATTAAGAATCAAATTTAAATCTTCCTTAAATCAAATAACATTTTGTTTTTTCAATTTTGTGTCAAAAATGCATATGATAATATAGAACGTGTGATTAAAAAACAATCATATTTTTCTATGATTGAATCGCTTACAATTAGTTTCAAAGTAAACAATAACTAAATTGAATCTTTAATACGGTTCTTAATTGCGTAGCTCTATTGTTGTAGTTAAATTAACGACATATTGAGTGGAAACAGTAGTGACCTACAATTAGGAATAATTAACGATGATTCAAACTGGATATAATTTTACATTACAAATTTAATTTAATTTGACAGTACAAATTTTTCAATTATACAACTTAGGATTGATTTTACAGAAATGGTCATTATTTCTCGATCGTAACCATTAATCTCATTATCGACGGCTCATCATTAAACTATCCTATTTCTTTCGTGATTCACCTCTTCCGCCGTTAATCGCTCGAAAAGGATATCTCGCGATCTCTCTGTTGTCGCATTTCGAGAGATCGAGTAATCGCGTTCGGCGCCACGTAACACTTACGCGGTAACGAGGATAATTCCTCGCGGCTCGAAAATACAGGCCACGATTAGAAAGGTCCAACCGCCGCGATCGTCGTCGGCCGTTCGTCGTGAAATTACATTACGGAGGAAACCGCGGCGTGGTGACTTCGCAACGCGGCGTTACTGTTTCACGGTGTTGGCAGTCTAGTTTAAGTAAAGTAGGCCTCATCGCGCGCGCGTGCTGCCTAGTATGGTGGCACTTGACCCCAATACCTCTCTCACTGCCGGGTCTCTTTCACCAACCAACACCACCATCTTCCACCTTCCCTGTTCCAAAGCAAGCGTGTCGACCCGCTCGCCCATTTATAATCCGCGAGTATTTACAGAAACAAGAAAATTGGCGCTGCCAGCGAGGAAAAAAATAACGATCTAGAACGAGTGACACACTTATTAATTCTAATTAGAATAACCGTCGCACATTTACGCTATCTTTCTACCTCGCAATTATTTCTTACCCTCTTTCAATTCTAGAAATAATATTCTTGTATAAAAAGGATAAGCATCAACGCTTTCGAAAAGAGTGAATGGAAGGAGGTTTCTTTTTTGCGTACCAAATGAAAGGTGTTGAATGTGTATTGAAAGTTTGGACCTACATGGAGGAACAGAGCAACCATGACGTAAAAGAAAGGTGTAACATTACGCATAATGGTGATAGCAATACTAAAAACACATCAAATTTGTACTCACTTTCCTGCGTATAATAGTGCTAGCATACATACATTGAGAAAAAGATATTTAAAAATTTATTTGTGAGAAATATATTTATTACGCTGAAATAAATCTTTATTTAAATACGGCGAAATAAAATGTTATTTGTAGCAAATAAGCATCTATTTCATTTTCTACAAAGTCAGGGACATCCTATAATCATTAACAATGACTTTGAAGCAATTATTGAAGCGAATCTATTAAAAACCACTCATAAGATTGCACAGGAACTAATCAATCAATAGTTATTCGTCATTTTAATCAAATCAGAAAAATAAAATAACATTATTTTTGCATCAACTTAATATTTTACAGAAATATATATTTTGTCATCAAACAATCAAACGTTTTCGTAATAAATGTCGAAAAATTTTTAATTATTATTGGAACAGCCAATCAAATTTGGTCCCAAATTCACTCTCTCATTGCGTATCCACGGAAACGTTGCACCTTTCTTTTTATGAGAGCGACGAGAAAACAAGATCGTTGCAAGCGAAGGCCGCGCCGCTGGCCCTGAACTTGATTTCGGCGCTCGACAGCAGCGGGCCGGGCCTCGAAACGAACCGGACGGACTCATTCCATTTGCTTGAGTTCGACGGCCAGGTTCAATGCCTTCGAAAGTTTTTTTTTTTTTTTTTAGACAGTCAGGCGTTTCCACGGCCACGGGCCGCCTCGAAATTCCCCGCGGCAGCGTGGCACCTGCGGGATATCCGTCATAGCCGCGTTACGCGCCAAGACGTGCCTGAATTACGCGCCGACGGTTGCGATTTCGAAAGGCGAAAGAGTTCATTGCCATCGCAATGGCGCCGTCAACGTGTAACACTGTTACGTTACTTCTTCCGGGTTTATTCACTGCCTTTATAACAATATGTCCCTCCTTTCCCTCTTCAAATTTGCTTGGGGAAATTTATGATAATAATAAAGTATCTATAGTGATTGCCCAAGTCGTGAATGTCGAACGAAAAATCGAGGCTTCGAATCAGGAATATGTGTACCAAATATTCGAAAATTATGGATATAAAGCATATTTTATGGAAAATTTCATTATTTGTTAGCAATAAAAAAGAAAAATATGACCTTTTTTTGAATAAGAAAATATAAATATTGCAAAGCAAAATAAGAATGGTTATTTTTTTTTTCAGAGAATAAAATAATTATTTATTTCTAATTAATTTATTACCTTATTAATAAATTAGTTAATAAATTGATTTATTAATTTGATTTAGTAACAAATATTATTGCTTGCCTTTGGCCACTATATTTCTTATTTTGATTGTTCATACAATTCTAAAATATGCACTGTTGAATTCATAATATCGAACTATACGTGCGCGATTTCTCTCAGCTATTTTTAATCATTCCTATATATAGGTCACCATTGCTTTCGCACAATACGTTGGTAATTTAACTAAAATAATTGAGTTTAATTAACTCAAGAAATGTATTCATTACATTAAAATTTAGTTCACTATTTCTTAAATGCATACGTTAATATGAACACAGCTGTTAATTTTAAAACTTTAAACCGGTAATAGGTTGATTGATGTAGTTATATTTTTAATCATGTTTCGCATTAATCCTTTCTGAACAAGTGACTTCTTTAAGTCACCCTCTTTTATTTTACAAACTACTTATTTTTGATTTTTATAAAACTTGACCTATGAAGTAATTTTTTAATAATGCTTTATTCGAATCTGAAGTGAAAAATAACAAGTTCAAAATAATGAATCCAATATGGTAAACATAAATTAAAAAATAATATAATTAACATAAAACTCGAGAAAACTTTAGAGAATATTAACTGCGAATTATAATATATAATTTCCCGTTTCATTTTATTTGTTGCTCATCAGTGCTATGCAAACAGTACTGATTTTCAAACTAACTCCTAAATTCTGATTATGTGCGATATTCACCGTTCTCATATTAAGACTATCTTAAGTAATGTCCTAAGATGCTAATACGGCCTTCTGATCGGATCATAACATCTTAAGACTATATACTTAAGACGATCTTGAATATAAGATCCAATCCGGCTATGAGTACCGTCCAAAGACGCGAAGTTCACGATCGCCTCCTGATCTCATCTTGAAAGTCTCTATAGTCCACTTTCTCCAGTAACGACAATAGCTAGGTGGAATCCACAGCTTTCCACATTCTTTTCGCGCTGCACGGAGCGGAGAGCGCGACGCTGCATCGCGAATAGGATGTGACGTGAAAATCTCGCGGCGGTTTCACGTTCGAGATCAGGACTTTCTCTCAACGGTGGTGGCACGCTCGGCATCGCGCAGTAGTAACAGCCACGATAAAACCAGACTGCACCGACCGGCTCCTGCCGCGGAAAGTGGGTCGTCGCAGTGAAAACGGCCGCGATCGATTATCGCGACATCCGTTCGCGACTTGAAAACTGCGAGTCGTGCGGCGACCCGATTGAAGAAATGACAACCCAAAAGCGAACGAATGTTTTTTCAGAATGAGAGGAAAAAAAGAAGGAAAATGTCGCACGCTGAGCGAAATTACAGAGATTCTCCAGTCTTTTCACGTAATGTAAGGATTTGATCAATTGTAACATGTAAGCAATCCTGAATTTTTTCAGATTTTTTGACCGTACATTTTCTTTAAATATTAAATATTTTCTAAAATAATTTAAATTCTTACGAAAAGGAGGGCTTTAAGTAATTTAGTTGTAAACAAAATGTAAATTTTAAAAAGTTATATATGGGTAAAAAAAGAATGGAATTTAAGGAACGTTTTGAAATTAAAAAAAATATGAAGTTTTATTTTATCATTTCTGTGTAAGAATATGAAATGTTTATCAATTCTTTTTAAATTTGACGTTTCACACTAGTTTTCTTCAATATTTTCCACATACCTAAATATTCATTTTTATTACAAAGAAAATATTATTGTTTAATATTTTCTTTAAATTTTTAAATAATTACTATAAACAATTTTTCTTCAATCCTTTCACATAAATATTTATTTCTGTTATAGAGAAAATATTTTTTAATAACATTATAGCTTTACTGCTCATTTTTATTTATTATTTATTTCTTAGAAGATGGCAATGACATTTTGCATCTTTTGTGCTCTCGTGTAAAAATAAGAAAAGTCGCATGACTCTCCTCCACATTTTTAAGCAAGAGAACTCCTCCTTAAATGAATAGAACGTGTCGAAGGCGGAGAATGTTCCTGACGCGTAATTTCCACGAGTATTACGCGTTTTTGCATCGTCTTGACATCGATATAGAAGGGAGAAATGGAAGAGACTTTCTCCATTAGACGAGTCCGCTTCTCTCTCTCTCTCTCTCTCTCTCTTTCTCGCATCAATCGACGTTGCAACGCTACAGCGAGTCTCCTTTTACAGGTAAAGTAACTCGCAGGTAACACCGCCATGAATTAGACGCCGATGAAAGTGCGGCGGATGTATAATCATTTAGGTAATCGCTGTGAGACAATCTCCCGGAGAAAATCATCGTGCGCCGCTCTGCCACGGCCAAGGAAATTGCGCTTTCGATTCCGCGGCTCTTATGTCAAGGAATCGTTACTTTGTACTCTCGCGATGCGATTAGGCACCGATAACCGCGGTTTCGCCTTTCTACTGCGGATCGTTATAATTCGTGAAAGTCCTCATTCGATTAGCGAAATCGCGCGTAATCGTCCCGTAAAATATTGCGAAGCAACCTGCCCTTCAAGGTTGTCACAAATTCCTCACGCTAAACTTTTTTCCTGACAAAATTTCCAAACAAAATTTCTCGATTTTCCCTAATACTTCAATAATATTTTGTAACTTTTTATAGTTTTGTTCCGATTTGGAAATTTTTTAAATCAAGAATTTTTATTTTTCAAAAAATTTTGCAAAATTTAATTTTCCCTAATTTTCCTAATTTTTAGTTTTATAGCAAGTGACAACCCTATCTTTACTAATCCATCGTTTGTCACTGAGAAAATTTCTGATTAAACCAACAAAGGGGCCAAACATTAATGGCATTTTGATAAGACAAAATTTCTGGTTGTCATTAAAGATTGAGCCTTTTTGTAGATTTAATCAGAACATTTTTCATTGGGTAGTCTATGAATCCAAACGCTCCTCCACTGAGAAAAATATTATGATTACCAACACGTATGTTATCACAAATTCCTTCCTATTAAATATACTAGAATTTCTTGATGTGATGATACAAAATTTATTTAATTAAATTTATTTGAATATTTATCAAAATAACGCTCAATAACATCAACTATATATCTGGAATGGTAGAATGCATGGGAAAAATAAATTTAATTTTTGGGTGTGTGTGTGTGGTGTGTGTGTTTCCATGATAAAATTCAATATTTTATAACTAGAGATGTTTGTTATTTTCGATTATAAATATGTAAAATTTCTAGCGGTATTCACTAAACGTTCTTTCAATTGAAAAATTATGTTAATCTGACTGAATAAATTTAATAAATTATGAAGAAACTCGATGATTACAAATGCTGCATAATTTTGTATTAGACTCTGCAAGGAGTTAATTTACGAGACGTTAATTTTCCACGAGTAAATGAGAAAAGGAGGTGGGTGATGTCGCACGATGTTGGATGCATAGACAACGAACGTGGAAGATGGCGGTTCTTTTCCATTCCTCCGTATCGCGGCCAATGGAAAGCTGAAAGTTTCATGAAAGTGCATCGCGTGCCGGTAGTTACGCATTTATCGAGGTGCAGCGGGGGAGGAAACGGGGAGGCAGAAAGAAGGCGCGAGCGAGCGAGAGAGGAGATCGGAGAAAGAGGGAAGGTTCTCCTCGTTAGAGCCAACCCCTCCTCCGTCATCTCCGGTATAGAGAGCTCCTTCCGCTTTTTTCAGATTCGTCCAAGTTCGGATCGAAACCTCTTTTGATATTCATATTCGATATTGATATTCGAGGAGTACTATACGCGGTTCATGCTAAGAATTACATTGCGAATGTATTATATATATATGTGTGGGTATACATTTATGCTCTTCATATAAATGTACCTCCAAATCATCTAGAACATTTGTATCGTATAATTACCTCTTTAATGAATAACTCCTGATTTCGAGATACCATTTTCTCTCTTATGTTGGTGGTACTTATGTCCCTCGTAATTTACGTAGGGTTTATATTTCGACGTTTACCATCAATTTTTGGCGGTACAAGACTAAGGAGTGTACAACTTTACAGAAAACACTGTAATTTATCCATATTAGCGGCTATAGATTTACTGAATCAGTAAAATTTGTAATTGTTTCAACAAATCCCTTTCTTCATGTTGTACAATACAATTTCGTAACCATATAATTTCAATATTATACAGCCTCGCATTCTTCGGACAGTATAATAATAATAAGCGCATTATATGAAATCTTGCATGTGTAATTACGCCATAATTTTGCATTCTCAAACGTCGCCGGATTCATGGAGCTTTTAGATTCGTTCGCGATTTCGTCATATCGCGTGCGTGTAACGCCTTGAGGAGCGTTTGTTATCAGCGATTGCGTGCGTGCGATGGGCGCGATATATTCGAACTGCGAGAAGTGGCCGCCTTCTTGCGCACGAGAACCCGTAATTATGTCAGAGAAAATTGTGTCCGCGGACCTTGCTCGTAAATCTTGAATCGGAGTCGTAAAGCGATCGGTTCAAGGATACCGCGAGCGAGCCGCGAAATCGGGTAAGCATCGCTGGTGAAAGCGCGACGATCTGCACGGATGGCAGAACTGACAGTGACACTGAATTCATCCCGATGCATCCCTAGGACATCGAAAAACTGCAAGACACCTACATGTCAGAGAAAAAACATATTGGTAGCAACTATAAAAGTGATAATTATACATGTTTTTAACGTCGAGCTGGATTTTAAATGTTTATTGTATGTTCGCACGATTCTAGAAAACTTTTTGTTCAATATTGTTTGGAAATGTAGAATTAATGTACATAGTTGAGTGTAAACTGTTTTATAATTATTACAACTATAAAACAGTATGTTCAACTATTAATACATTAATTCTTATACATATAAAAATTGTTTAGTTGTTTTTTATATGTCATAGTTGCCTACGATGTTTTCCTCAGCTATGTTTGTTATAAATTACATTAACTATGTAAAGATTATTATTATATTAATTATAATGTATCTAATCTGAAAGTAACATAAAATAAATAATTTTTTGAACTGATTATAAATAATTTATTTTTATTACAAAGAATAATAATTTAGTTCTCAATATTTAGACAATTATTAAAAAATATTTAACTTCTAATGAGATTAACATTGCAAGTATATATTATTGCAAGAAATATTATGCAAAGATATTAATATACATGTCATTTATCATCGTCCATCAAAGTATCATTTATTTTCATTGAAATCGCATGTAAATAAGTTCCCTCGAGCGCAGAAATCAGTAAGAATCGTCATTGATCAACCATACCAATAACGGAAAATTAATGTCAGCCGTGCCCTCCCACGATTTCGAAACGCGGTAATCCCGTTCCGAGACGAGATCACTGCCAGCAAACATGACACACACACACATACACACACTCGCATAGGAAACGATCAGACAGGCGCTACCAAGAGAAAGAGAAAGGTGAAGTGCACGCACGTTGCATCGACGTGCACGTCGCCGGAGAAGAAAGTGCAACGCGACGGTGACGTCTCCGTCCCGCCGCCCCTTCACGACGTCGTAGTCGTCTTCGTCGTCCGGCGTTTCCGTTCGCCGCCAATTCCCACCTCGAGAGACTTTGGGACTCCATCGTCGCTGATCTCCTTCCCACGGACAACTACTCCGTACCTTCACCGCGTGTGCAACCTCCTACCTTCCAACCATAAGTGTCTTATCCCTCCCCACGCTTTGAGGGAACTCCATGAAATCCACGAGAAAGAGCCGGACCTACCTCAAGCCGTCCTTGTGTCGGAATCGGCTGCCAAATGTCTCGAAGAAGCTTTGCATCGAACTATACTGAAACGCGCGTAAAAGGGCAAAAATATCTCGTTTCTCGAAAAAGAAAAGATTTTTGGAAAAATATAATCCGTAGGATAATTCAAAGCGGAGCTCTTCTCATGCTTGTACCAGATTAAAGATTGAAGGCTGGTATTCACACTGTTAAATATTAAAATTTGAGTCAATTTATTAAAAGTCAAATAAATTTTGTTATTTTTATTTCCCAAGTGTGTCAAAATGTGTTATAAAAATACAATACATATAATTGTTTTTTTCAATCAAATTATTAAATAATTAGATTTTAGAAAGACATTTAAATAATTATTATCTCTGAAGTTAAACGAAATATTAAATAAAAAAGCCCTGATTAAATAAGATCTTACTTGATAAATCCATGATTATTTGAATTTTCAAATTTTGAGTTTTCAATTTTTTATTACATATATATAGAACTCGAATAATATTAACAGAAACTGCGCCGAAAGTAATAATATTTATCGTTTCATACTGTATTTATGAAATTGATATATCACATTTCCTTTTTTGTTTTTTAATATAAAAATATGGAATCCTTTTCTATCTTTATAAGTAATATAAATAATTATAAGACTGTGACAAGTATTATTAAAATTGCCATTATATTTTTATATTCATAGAATGTTGTGCTAACTTTACAAATCCTTCATAAAATATTAATCCGAAATATAAACCTGTAATTAATTACGCTCCCAAAGATCGAATTTACACGACTATAAATTCTGACCTGAAATTGAAATCAGATTGGAATTTAACTAATCAAAGAAAAATTCACATAAAGATAGAAAGCCAAGATAAGCTATCAAAAGATGTTAAATATATATATATATATAGAAATAAAAATAAATTTTATTTTAAATCGTGTGTAATGGAATATATTTTACGTCTCTCTTTCTTACTCACCAAAATAAATAAATTATAATATACAAAAAATAGTTAAACATACAAGTATATTAAACGAAAATTAAAATATGTTATACAAATAAGAGAAAAATAAAAATACATAAAAAATAAAAAAAAACAAGAGTCACATCCAAACAAATACACACAATAATAAGATCTAATAAAAATATATAATAATAATAATTTAATAAAAATAAACATTATACCGGATGTATAAAATAATATTCAACAGTTGTATGTAAAATTTTTAATTCAATAAATACAGAGTTAATTCCTTAAGATCTTTTCTTGGACAACTGAATCTTCAAACATTATCGATTACTGATAACTCAAATTTTCAAATAAAAAAAAGTCGAATAAAAGTTCACTAAACTTAATATTGATTTCCTATCTTCTGATTAGTCAAATTCTAATCCAATCTCAATCTTAATCTCTATAGTTTGATACGTTCATCAGATTTGACTTCGAATCTGACAAATTCACGAATTAATCTGAGATGTCTCTAGCGTGTTAGAGTAGATGATAAACAGTTTAATTCTTCCCGCATGCAGTTAGGAATGCGAGAAGCAGAAGCAATTAGACACACGCGAAATCAAGGTTTACGCAATTCGCGCGCGGAACCTTCGTGGTTGGAACTTGATCCTCCGCGGATCGCACCGTGGCACGGTCAACTTTCTACCCGGCTCGCTGTTGCCTGCGATTTTTTCCAGCGCTCTAGCCTCGTTTCGACGATACGAAACCGTTACGTAGTCGCGACCGGAGCGATCCCTCGATGCGCATCGGAGCTTTCACGTGACACACTAAAATGCACGCGAAATGTGCACGCCAAAGAGGTATCGGAAGGATAGAGACTCGTTAAATCCGATATCGGAGACTAATAGAGCGTTACATGTCGCCAGACACGCAGAACTGTGACGGCATTAACCGTCAACGACGGTCGATTACCCGCACACAATCGATTTCATGATTTATTCAAAGTTCTTATGCAAAAAACATCGACATAAATAAAAAAGAAACTCAAAGAATAGTGGAGAGATGTAAAGAGACATTTGCAATGTAAAATGCAGAGAGAACGCAGACTTTTACAACTGGACTACTCACTTTGATTATTTTCCATGCAGAGTAAACAAAATATTGTATTTGCGTTAAAACCGGTCCATTCAGGTTCTCGATAAATTTTTATCATATTCGAATGTTAATTTAAGATAATGTGATCACGTTACTTGAATATTTTGTGTTAAATTGATATTGCTTTGATTAAAATAACATAATTTATGCGTAAATAAACAAGATATAAATAATTTCAAACATAAATATTTTCAAACTAAGAAAAATAATTAAAATACGCATTAATATATCAAAGTTAATTTTACTTTAAAAAAATATTATTCCACAGTTTGCTTACAAATTGTGTCAATGTTACATTTTTTGTGTTAATTCTTTACATTATACATATATCATCCTGATTAAATTAATATAAAAATAAAAATGGACCGTTTAGAAACCGTGAAATGTGTTAAATTTAACACAAACTTTCTACTGTGTATGTATGTGAACAGGTAAGACAGGAATGGCTGTTCATCTGGCATCAATTATTTGGTATCAAGTATGGCGGCGAAATGATCAGTCTAGAAGTAGAAAATCTATGGAAGAGATGTATGATATGAAAATATCGCTTTTCCTTTACATCTTAATTTAATTTAATTAACATCATCTATTTCTTACGCTAAGAATCAATTACGTGACTCCGCAGTTTCCGCTTTATAACTGATGTTTCTACGTCCATTTCTGGCTAATTTGAAAATAAAAGATAATAAGAGAGAAAGCTAGTAATCCGAAGAAATTCCGTGGCAACTGCAGCCTTCCTATTTCGCTGCGGGCGCGCGAATGTACTTTCATCGGGCTATTTCGTTATCACGATTTGAAATTCATCGCGGATACATATATTGGAAACGCAGCCTTGTTCCGAAAATTGCGCTTAATCGCAATTGCGTTTTTGAGGTCACAGTCGCGCTACACCGCGCCGTCGAGAAACTATCTTCCGGTTTATCGTCGCTCGAGCGCCAAATAACGCGCGATAAACGCGGAGGATGCCATATTTTATCTCGCTGCTAAAACAAATATTATACAACAGATTAGAACTAAGTATCGCGATGCTTCATCTCATTGCGTAATCATTGCGGTGCGGCGCGCGAAGCCTAATGAACGCTACAAATGAACGCTCGTCCGCATTATGCGTAGCCTTGAGGCAAATGGGTCACTCGATACGGCGATAACAATTACCGCCCCGATATTGGTTTCTTGCAACGCGAATGAGAACGTCCCGATATTATCTATGTGCGACTGAAAGACCGAAAAATTCGGGTTACGAAAGAATTAATTGCCCGACGATTATATAATTCCAATGCTCATCACTTGTGTCAGCAATTATGTGTGGATAATTAGTTTTTTTTTATCTTTGTGGTTAGTCACGAATTTCATTACTAAAGAATTGTTTATTTTATCGAAATAAATATACTTAAATGAAGGACTTCTTATTAAAAAAAAGAAAACAAATAAGTATTTTTTTAACGTACAGTTATGGCACCAAATCATTTTCTACCGCAATTAAAAAATATATATATTTTACTGAAAAAGTAGGTTGTCAGTGTTTACTTTCTTTTTTTGAGTAACAGTTATCTTTAACAAAAAATATTTTCTTGATAAGAATCTTAAAACGTAGAGTATTACAAATTTAAAAAACTCATTATCATATACTTAAAGTAAGAATTTTTTAAAAGAATGTTACACAATTTTATCGAAAAAGCAATTTTATATAATAAGCAAATTGAATTTGTTTTAATTTAATAATCTTGATTGAAATGTTAATCTTACTGGGATTCAGAATATATTTTTAATAAATTAGATGTCTGTGATGAATTCATAACAAAAATTTACAGATATATGAACTTTTGAAATATTTGTAATTAATATTTAACTGAAAACAAATTAATTAGTATTTAAAAAATCACCATTTAAATGAAGTATATATCTCTCTGTGTAATTATATCATAAACAATTTTATTCCGATAAAAATGTAATGAAAAATAAAAATATGAGAGTTTAACATCTACAAAGGATATTGTTGTCAAAAGCATATTAAAAATTTTGTAAATAAAATGTGAATAAATTACTGCTTTATATACTTTAAATAATATATTTCTTTCTTCACTCTCTCTCTCTCTCTCTCCCCCTCTCTCTTCTTTTATCATCATTAATGTTATAAAAAGAGATAAATGTAAAATATTATATATTATGGAATAAACAGGTAAATATAAAATTTCCAAGAAACAAGTCTATAACATTTTACTTTTTTAAATAGTCCACAACATATATTACCAAAGCTTCAAACTTTATTTTTATACCTACTACAATCAAAAAAAATGACATACAATCAATGATTTAAAGATGAGAAGTTTTCTGATTCATGGAAATGCAACTTTATGGATTTGTTCTATTTTAGTAAAAATTATTTAAAATATATGCAAAGTCAATGCAAGATTACAAGCGGCTAATAGTCATAATTACAGTGTCCTAATAGTCATAATTACAGTGTACTATTTTATCTTATATATACAAATTATGACCATTCATGTCTACGACGTTAAGTTCACTGGCAGCAACGATTCATACGCTGCAGTTTGATAAACTCGCACGAGATAAATGTGAAATATTATGAAATAAACAGGTAAAATTTCCACAAGAATCAAATAAATCCATAAGATTTTCTTTTAATAGTTTTCAAAAAATTAATAGAAACCTCTAAAGCTTTGTTCTTATATTTATTATGTAACCGGAGAAAAATTAATATGTATACAATGAACAATTCGAAGATGAGAAGGTTCTGGTCTTGAAAATGTTTCTGAATTTGTTCTATTTTTGTGGAAATCCCTTCAAATATAAGTAAAATCAGAGTTAGAAGCGGTTAATCGTCCTTATATACATAGTTATAATTAGAGTGTACTATCTTGTTTTATATACACAATTTATGACCAATCGTGCCTACGACGTTCAGTTCACTCGCAGCAATGAATCATAAGGCTGCATGCAGCCTGATAAACTCGCACGTACATTTGTACACGTAATCCTTAGCTATGGCAAATAACCGCCGAATGTTTCATCATCAATGCAACCGCTCCGTCGTCGGGTCTAAATGTTTTGCGTTATTGAAATTACTCGGTCGATTAATCATCACGGCCGTATGATAACCGACTAACTGTTAAAAATAATATCGCTTATCATCGATGAAATTACAACCTTGAAGTATCGGGACGTTGTCGTTCAAAAGTCGTTCCATTCTACTGGAACAAACTTTTTTCCCGTCCTACAAGATCGATTATTGTTCAGAGACAACGTAGGTTTAATCAGCGACAACGAGATAGATAAATAAGTGTTAATTCACATAAACCGATGAAACGGAAGTACTTCGTAGCGGGAATGCATCGGCCATTGTTACGAAAAGATAACGATGCAAGCGAATGCGTCACTGGCGATTATCGAGCGGCGATAACTCGACGAAGGAAAGGGACGCAATCGACGCTACGTGTTTGCAATGACATTAGACGGTAATTGCGCAACAAATTTGTTTATTCGTTCGTATACGTCGTTTCGAAATCAGCTTCGTAATCGTTCGCCGGGGATAAACAGGTGCATATACACGAAGCTGTTTTCGCTCTTCCTCGTAATCTCTGTCTCTGAAGAACGAATCGAACAGGGGGTAAGGAGAGAGAGAGGGGGGGGAGGAGGCGGCAGATAAAGAGAGCTGAAGAGGGTGATTCCCCTGTGTAATGATGAAGAAATCCGCGAATGTGCCATGCCGCAATTGCACCGCCTAGGAAATTCACGATCGTCGTCGCAGCAGGTGCTGTTATATTCGCAATCAGTAATCCGATTGCGCAGAGGAACGTAACAGCATAAGAACTGTTTTGTTCCATGCATATATATATATATGTATACATATGTACATACATACATACATACACGAGTCGCGTGCGTTCCCGCTCGACTTCAAGATTTGGTGAAACGCGTTTTGCGCGTTTATCAAGATAGGAGATGAAGCGTTCATTATCGCTCTAAGCCGAGCCGTCTAAGAACGTACAAAGAAAACAAATAAACAGCAGCGATACGCAGTTGAAAACTTTGTGTTAAATTTAATATATTTCCCAAACGATCCACTCAAATTTTTATTTAATCTCTAAGATAAATATATCGAAATATATATTTATATTTTAAGTAAAAATATATTATATCTCAATTGTTACATCTTTTTAGTTAAAATAATTTATGAAAATAAATGTATAATCTATTTTGTTCTTTGCTAACAAATTGCTAATTTATGTTTATTTTTTAAAAACAGATTGTTGTAGAAGAGAAATCTCTCCTGTATTTGCATGAATACATTTTGCACTGACTGTATGCTATATTTACATACAGACACAGACTTGCCGGAATCTATCTTAATAGTTAACAAATATGTATCTCGAGAGAGATCGCATTTGAAATGGCAACAATTATTCACGTAAAGTCGCGTCTATCGACGAGAATCGTCTCTTGGAATGGCGTTGCAACGAAGTGGCGTGTAATTACGTCATGTTGGCACGAGGCAAAGATCATTCGCACTCATCGTACGAATATTCGCGATTATCGCACATGCAATTAAATAACAATGCGATTTATGTAACAAGCGGGAAGTGGAAAATCTGATTGTATTCCCAAAACAGCCGACTCACATCAGAAACCAAAAATATCAAATAAATAAAAAATTATTCGTCCTAATTAAAATGTGAATTTTCAAAATGTCTATGCAGAAAATTAACACAAATATGTATAATGTAAAAAATTAATACGAAAAATATAACACTGATTGTAAATTGCAGAATATTTTTCAGTGAAATTAACATTTATAATATGTTAAATTAACACATTATATTCATTTAACTTCAATTTAAAATATATTGTTTTATGTCAATTGTTCAATTACTCATAAATTTATTTACTACATAAATGTTATTTTAACACAAAGAAGTAACAAATGTCTCAATTTATAGAATTGGATCCGACCATCAGATGCTTTTTGTTAATTTTCATCTAATTAATGTAATCAAATGAATAAAAAGATGTATCTCAAAAAACAATTTAGAAGAAAAGTCCAAATTCAGGATGAAAAACGTATAAAAGATGTCTTAAGTCTAAGACACAATTTTTTTAAGTACAGGAACAGAAAATAATAAATCTATCAGAAATCTATTCTAGTATATTCGGTTTCTGATAAGTTGAAATCTATTATTCTTCATTCTCCTCTTGCCTATGCTTTTCAAGTGTTTTGTGTATCAAATTAAAAAAAATACTTTTACGAGAACCTTTACTGCCTAAAAGACGTCTAAAAAATGTCTTACGTGTCCATTTTGTGTTATTTAGAAAAAAATAATATATATTACATAAAATTTCTTCCTCTTAAACAACGCTGTTACTATAATGGACGGTGTAAAATAGACACCAGGAGAGCTGTTGCATCCGACTCACCTTACCAAAGGAAAATTAACGAGCTACAAACGAGAGTAAAAGGGCCGAAGGGAAGTAGCCGGAAATAGACGTCCGTTCACGGCTTGCGCCGGTCGACTTCCTTTTTTACAGTCACCGATGTATACCGGTAATACCGGCGCGCGACAATGGAATTAGACGGTGAGTAGACCAGTGGGACGTTGAATCGGCTGGAATGTAAAATCAACGAGCGCAGAAAGGCCGGATGCCTGAGGTCCGAAATAGACGAGCGTCGGAATTCCCGATCGGGAATGTCGGACAGAATCTCACTTTGAATTCCTAGAGAATGTATATTACGTTAACGTCGATTGATAAAGTCTGAATGAATGCTTTAAGCTTTGTGACCGTGAAGCGAAAATAACAGCGTAAGATAAGAAAAATAATGCACTCCCAACAGTGACTTCGATACAATCAATGACTGAATTATTACAGACGTAACACATAACTCGTTTCGTTGTGCTTTTAATGCTAGATCTACATGCATCAAGCATTCCTGAGTTGTTAAATTTATAACTTTATTGGATTATTATTATTATCTTTATATTATTAAGGTATCTGAAATATATGAATACACAGTCGGAAATTTAATAAAAAATTAATACAAAAAATGTAACACTATGACGTGAGTTGTGAGCTAATTGTAAAAGCATATTTTTCAGTAAAATTAACACATTTGTAATATATTAAATTAACATTTAATTTATTTATATCTAAAAATTTATATCTCTAAATATATTATTTTTGTATTAATTGTTCATAAATTGTGTTGTTTTAATATAAAGAAATGACAAATATCTCAATTTATAATACAACATATTCAAACACACGATCACATTATGTTAAATTAATACGCGGATATAAAAATTCAACAGAAAAATATTGACAAACATCGATATTGACACGAATACAAAATGTTTTTTACTGCGTCCAAAGAAAACAACACTTAAATAATTATTTCTAAAGTATGAAAGATAAGGAAGATTTTTAAACGGACTGCCTATAGGAAGAAAAAAAAAACGATCGAGGAGCAAAGCTCACTAGCGTCATTTCGTTGCACAGCAACCATTCTTCCGGCTGACTCACGAATGTGATAAAGGTTGAACAAGCTTACGTGTCCCTTGCCACGCAAAGAGACCTTCACGCGACTTGGATTAAAGCTAAGCTTTTTGCTAAGAATCACTACCAGATTTGTACATTGTTAAATTCAAAATATACCAAATTTCAGTTATTTTTAATAACTTCTATAGGTCACCGCTGCAGCTTCAACTTAATATGTCGTTAATATAACTAAAATAATGGAATTAAACAACTTAATTATAATGTAAAATTAGGATGAGAATAAATGATGAGAATAAATCTAAGTAATAGATCCTATATTTAGTCAAAGTGGAGCTTAAATATTTCGGTGTGAATTTATTTACGTAATTCTGTAAACCCTCACGAAAATACTTTTCGATCTTGAAACGCACAGAATAAAAGTAGTAATATCATATATTAAAACGACAAGAAATTTAATAATATTGATTAATAACAAGTATCTAAAATTATTAACAGTTTTGAAAATTCTTAATAACATCAAATATTCTTATAAGACACTTATATTTGTTACTAATTTCTAAGTGTGTCAAAATGTATTATTTTAATTAGATTTCGCTCGTTTTTTGCAATACAAGGTCTAAAGAAAAAAAAGTCTAAATCAAACGATAATATTTTTTTATAAAATAAATTTCTAGTTTACAATGTTAATACAACATAAAAATAAAAAATATAAAATAATATTGAACGTTTCGGAACTCACACAGGTCCTTCTTCAACGATTCTTGAAGATGTTACGAAGTCATAGAGATGAATAATCATAAGGTCTAAGCGACATAGTGTGGTTATTTCGAAGAATTGTTTTGAAGAATTGATTCTCCTGTTTTTATGTGAATTGTGTAATAAAATGTGTGAAAACAGAAGTATCTTTACATATATTCGCTTGATACTATTGAGTGCAAGTGTTATAATTATATTATTGTAGTACGAGATATGTGATTAAAGAAACAGAAATCTAATCACCCTATTTCGGTCATTGAACTACTTAGTTTCAAAGTAAATAGGGTTCGTATAACATATGCATTTAATAAATAATAAATTTGGATCTCGGATCTATCTTTCTAGATTTCTTAGAGTAAAAAAATCTCACTCCAAAAGGATTAAAAATGGATTAAAACTGAGTATAATTTGACATTAAGAATCTGATACTGAGCACGAGGCAACGTATAATTAATTATATTATACACCTAGAGTACAAGGGACCTCCACGATTCGCGTCGCAGATCGATATCTGACACGTCGGTTATGTGATAGTCAAGCCGAGATAAAATCTCGCGACTGTAAGTTGCGGCGCGCGTCACCGCCATTCGTCACTTTACCGTTTCTCTACTGCAGAGAGAGAGAACGTCGGCCTTCGGTTCCGTGCTCGTCCGTGAGCGCGATAGAATTTTCTTTGATCCACGTCACCTCACCTGCCCGTAATAGACACCACCTGCGCGCAATATTTCAATCCCGCGCGGAGTATATGTACCCATGCGGAAAACGCGCGCTGTGCGTTTCCGTGCGTCGATCGCTTCTTCAGAGAAACTCGTGCGTTGCCTAGAAATGAACGATCGAGAGCGAAACCTACAATTAGAACGCGACTCACGAGTGATGGACAGGCGCGATAGATAAGAATGGAAGAAACAAGAAATGTACATTAAGAGAAGTGTTGGGTACTTGTGACTATAATTTTATGGTAAAATAATTACGGTTAGGAGCTCCATTTTTATGGTATATTATTATTACTATAATATTAGTAATGATAATCACATATGTACAGTTCTCTCATACTTGAAAAAGTTGTACTATAATAATATTTAACAAAATATGAAGATATAAGTGATACAAATAAACGTGCGCAGGCAAACATTTTTATCCAATAAATGCAATCGCAATTATAATGAATGTATCAATTTTTTTAACTTATAGTACTTACTATATGTAATAATGACTAAAAAAAACTAAGAAAAAACTGAAGACTTTCAGTATGCGGGACTATTATTAATAGCAATTGACTGCATGGTTAAAACAACTATAAATATCAGAGTTGCTACAAATTTGTCGTTCCATAAAATTCCACAACTTTTCCCTAATTTTCAGACAAAATTTCATGATTTCTTTCCCGAGTTTAAATAATATTTTGAAATATTTTGTATCTTCGTCCTGATTTGGAAATTAATATTTTGTTGAAAGAGCAATTTAACAATGTTAGCAACATTAAGCGGGTAAGCAATACACTAAGTTGGTAATATTTCCAAACTGTAAAGATCTAACTATTTTTAATAGCACTTGACTGTAGTATATTTGCATAGTTAAAACAATTGCAAACGATAGTTGTCTCAAAAAAACAATCGTAAATTATATTATAACGACTATAAATGACGATAACTGCAACCATTTCGTTCTCTCAGTGCTCGAAAGCGAGATAAAGCAAGCCGTTGTTACGCTGGTTGCGCGCGATCGCGCGGTTTAAAAGTCGAATCTCGCATCAAGAGGAGGGAAATCTCATTAGCTTCAATTGATTAATGGCGTTAAATTGCGATTTGCCGGACGCAATATTAGATACATACGCATCTCGGCGTGTAAAAAACTATACGCTACTCGCACGGTGCATTTTTATATAACGGCGTTATAACTATTTTATGTAACGCTCTCTCACGGCAGCGCGTAGTCGTTACAACACACAAGGTAACGCGCAAGCGGCTATCATATAATGAATTACACACATCGTAATCGCGTGTAGTCATGTACTCGCGTCGGTAATCAACGATTATCTCGCTGACACTATTTCGCGCAATATCCTCCGTGAAATATCGCCAGGAAAATTATTATTATCGGAGCGCGCGATCAATTAAACGTTTCACGCGTATATCGGGTGAAAAATGTTAGGATAAAGGGGAACAGATAAATGAATCAGCGTTAATCGGAGCGGTCCGCGAAACTACGTAAAGGGGAAAAAAAGAGATTCTTTTCTCTTTTTTTTTTTAATCTCTAGTGCAACCGGTCGCGCGAGTACCGTTAGCATTGCAGCAAGGTGAAATGACACACGCCGACACTCGCGACGCTAAAAGGGAAATGTCATTGGCGATCTTATCGCGGTATACCTGCTCCCGTCTAATCCGCCGTTTCACCTTCGACACTACCTTCGCATTAAATGCCGAGTACAATCGATCACAGCTGATTTACGTTCGCGTCCCGCGGGAATGAGACGGAGGCGCGCAAGTCTAATGAGGAATTGATTGTAACACCTCCGGACAGCGCGTTCGCACGAGTATCGTCGTTCGAGCTTCGTCCTGCACAGACTGTATTGACACAATTGTGGCGATTGGAATTTTAATCGTAGATTACTTGTAGAAATGAGCTCCATTTAACGCCGCAACCGCCGTGTTCATCTTCACACTGACGGCAAGCAAGTATTTGGCATTTGTGTGACTGTATAATTGTATGATATAGTAATTATGATTATTAGAAGCCCCATTTTTATGATTACTGTATTGTTACAGTAAAAAAATAGATCATTAAATCTTAATACGTATTTCTTTAATAATACCAAAAGTTTTAAAATATATAAATTTACTTGTGACAAAAAGAAATATATATTTACCTTTAGGAAATATTTAGTTAGTACTATTTAAATATTTATTAAAATTTAGTACAGATATCAAAAGAGTAAATACTATTAGTTTTAACTTCCAAGTGTATTAAAATATATTATTTTTATACAAAAGATTAATTCGATGTAACTAAAAAAACAATTACATCAAATCAATGTTTCGTATTAAAATAATATATATTTTAACCATTTCTGTGATCGAATTATTTATTATTGTAAATTTATTCACGCAAATTATATTTAATTACTGCAAGGAAGAATAATTGTATTTGTAAGTTATACCTTACTTATGGTCGTAGTTAAGTATACATCTTTAATAATAGGTCTCAAAATAATCCATATAATTATTATAATTTTGCATATAATATTTTTGCAGCGTATACATCAGCCGCACTGTCGTTTTTATCGGCGATGCCGTCGATTGATTTTCAAGCCACTTGCCATGCAATACGATCGGCAGAAAGGGAATCTAATCCCGGCTCAACGGGCCAATGTCGATTGCCGTCGTACCGCCTCATGTCGTGTTACATAATGGCGATTATACAAGAATCGCATGCCGCGGCTGCCGGATCAGGGCCAGCGGTGCGCGCGTTATTACGTAGCGAATAAATATATAATTGGGCTTGGCCGCATCTCGCGGGTAGGCTCGATTCAAGGCTGGGTCCATGACATAGAATCTCGTTCTGCGGTATTCTCGCGAATTACGCTGCGCGACGCGATATTAGCGCGATATTACAGCGTCATTATAAAATCACATAATCTTCTCCCTCTTCCTCGAGCCTTCTCCCCCCCTCCCTTACTCCTCGTGTAAGGAATCCCATTTGATAAATATTATGTAGAAGAAATGATACAAAAATATATACTCTGACACAATTTCTAAGCAAATCATGAAATTCCTTCTGTAAAATTAATATTTAAAATATGTTAAATTAACACGTTTTTTTCAATAAAATCAATATTTATAATATGTCAAATTAATATATTTTATTCATTTATCTTATTGTGAGAATTTTAGAATACATTGATTCTTAATCGTTCACTTATTTATAAATTATTTCAACACTAATAAAGAGTTCGGCCGTGAATGCATTCAATGCACGTTAAAACCATTATAAACAAATTTTGACATAAAAATATGTATTTAATATAAATATAAAAACGGATTAAACTATGAAATCTTCAATACATTTCATTGTGCTGTTGAATATAATTTTTATAGTTTAAAATATTAACGTTTTACTTTTACATATTAAACCTGCAGTGTATGACTTTCATATGCAATAGCGCAATAATAACTCCAACTAAATTTGCTATAAGAAGTATATTGAATATTGTAGGTGGGAGCACAAAATCTTGCACAACACACAATGCATAAAAAAATGATCAACCAATCAAAGTCCTTCATATATCATTCTTTTCCATGAAATAAAAGATTATGATTGGTTTTCTCATGCTGTATGCATTATGTAAAGATCTGCGTTCTGGCCTTAACACAAAATGTTCAAATAACAATATTATGTATATCATATTATGTTAAATTAATATTCATATGTTAAAAATGTTAACAAAGATTGAATTTAACACAAATATGAAATGTTTTTTATTGTGTATACGAATAACTATGTAACAGAATAATTTTAATTATTCGTAATGACGAATTGTTTTAAAAAGATGGAAAAAGAGTGACGGTAAAATGCAATTAATTAGACCTCTGACGCCATTACGCCTAAACGGTCGAAGCAACGTTTGACGTAAACTACAAAACAGCGACCGAATAGAGTCTGCGCTATTATTTAAATCGTGCGCAAAAGTTTCCATTAAAGCTTTAAGTACGTCAATCGTAGAATCGAATCCCACGACGCAAGACTTAATTACGGAGCGGTGGAATTCTCCTGACGCGGGAACGAGGAGCGGAGCTTATCTCGCAGCGCAAAATAACGTTCATGTACCCCAACGTTGCAAAAACAACGATAAGCGAAGCTTATGTAGAAATAATAAGTTGAACGAACGGCCGTCGTCGTTTCGTGTGTTATTCTGGAAAACAGCACACGCACTGAGAAAGAACGCGTTGTAGTTATGAAAACAGAACAGAAATTTTCACGTAACGCGGAATATTCGGATATCTTCATTGATAGAAAAATAACATATCTCGAAATTAGCAACTTTTTACTAGAGCACTTCTAATGATTCGAACTGAAACAACGTTTTAATTATACGAAAGAACGATTTTACTCTAGTCTCTAAAAATTCAATTATAAGATACAGATCTCTTTGAAAATGATTTTATAGGATTATCAAAATAATTATGTAAGACGCTCATGCTGGTACTATAGAATGTCGAAACTATTTGCAGCTTTACTATCATGTTTAAGCGCTCTATAATTATTTCGATAATTAGATACAATTATTTTCAGATCTGTATCTACCTAAATTCTTGGATTCTTCAAGAAAATCATTCTTTTTTTTATAAGCCTCTTTTTTATTTATACAAAGCTCCCTTTCAATCTGGAACAGTTTAAATTAAAACAACTGCTTTTTGCAAGCAACACACACAGCAAACCTTTAACTTGCGTATATTCTCAAAAAATTATTTTCGAATTTGTGTCAAACTAAATTTTTTGAGCAACTTTATAACAAAATTAAAATTCTTTCCATGTTTATATGAAAAAGTCTCACAATTCTGATATAAGAATTTACACTAAGATTGCAGTATAAGACTTTCAAAAACTCATGATACAATTTTAAAGACTATTATAATTGAAAGATAATATAAAAATTGTTCTTTCTATGAGAAAATGAATCATATCATAAATATATCATTAAAAAAAATATATATATATATATTAATTTTGAGAGTAGATTCCCTTTCATTATCTCAAAAATGCTAATTCCTAACTTACGTCACTTTTCTATCAAGCAGTAATATATCTCTCCGCCAACGAGACCTCGCGCGTAGCGACACGTGAAAACAACACTTTGCAAACAAGATTGAGAATGCGTAAAGAGAAACCGATATCAAGCTGTACACGAGCATATATAAATTACGCACGTTAGATATAATTTATCTGATTGCACGGTCGTCTAATTAAACGTCAACGCGCAAGCTGCTCGACTTCCCTATAAAGCGATACCGGAAAAAATAGGAAAAAACGCCTTATCCTCTCGCAAAGAACGCAGCGTTGTCTCATTGCAATGACCAAAGCATTTCTCGCATATGGCATTCGACGATTAAATTGCTTAAAGGTCGCTACAAATCAAATGCCGCCGTTGTAATACATACATGTTGTTCGACATTGAAAACCGACATTGAAAAGATCACGTAGCATTTTAAATAAAAGAAAAAAAGCAAGTAAAATTCTATTGTAAAACCTTTAAACTCAAAAAAGTAAGACTCATATACTGTTAAATATTGCAGTATCAAATATAAATATATTCCTTTTAAATATTGCATTATTTATTTTTAATTTTCAAAAATGTGTGTTTAAATTATTTTAATAGAAAACTTGTGATTAAAGTACAATCATATCTAATCGACCCATTTCTATGGTTGAATCTTAGCTTCAAGTATTATTAAGTTCGTATTAATGTCTGCACTTAATAAATAATAAACTAAATTCGAGTTAAATCAATACGTTTCTTGAGTTGAATTTAACTCTACTATTTTAATTAAACAACGACACATATTGAGTATAGAATCAGTGCGATAAGAATGAAAATATATTAAATTTTAATAAACATTTATTTGAATAGTATTAATTTAAACATTTACTTACGGTAAATAAATGACAATCAAATTAATAGTGTGATATTAAATAAACACCTATATGTTTATATTTAGTGAATATTCAATTAGTAAGGTAAATGTTATAATAATGGACATAATCCAGTTGTTCGACAAAATGATAAAAATTTTTAAATTTAATGTTCAGTTTTTAATTATAATCACATTATAGCTCTTAATAAATTTGTTATTAAATTTTTATAAATGTCGAATTTATTTAGAGTCTATATTGTTATAGAAACTTAATATTTAAAACGTTTGTCATTTTGTCCAATAATTGGGTCTTGTCGACTGGACTAACTCTTCATTGACTACTACATTTACCTCCTTACTATATATTCAAACAAATATTTATTAAAATTTATTTTGTGGTAATTTATAGAAATAATTATAAAAATAGCTTGAGCATAATTTGACAAAGTAAGTTTACAAGTGTATAAAAATTCTAAGCTCAAAAAGCAGCGCTCTTCATAATAAACAACATTAAATTCGCAAGCCTCTCTTTAGGTAACAGTTCCTCGATCTAGATTCCTCGTAATGCGATGACACGTTTTTTCCGGCATTGGAAATGGTAAAACTATGATTACCATAGTCACACAAAATCGCATCACAAAAGCTGTTCTTGAAAGCGTCACGCGCGCAAAAGCACACATATCGGGCGTTTTATCTGCAATTGCGCTTGTAAAAACGGTGTCGTCGCTTATCATCTGGCAAAATCTATCAAAGATTGACCGGTTATCGCTACGTCACAACGAGGAAAAAGCGTGGCCCGCGTTCAATGATCTCTCTTTTTTATTTTCGTCGAGGTAACGCCGAGGTGACTAGAACCGGCAGGCAAACACGCGTCTGGTAAAAAGGATTACCCTGACGCAATCGCGCGTGTTCCGATAATAATACCCCAATTCCCGGAGAGAGCGCGCGAACTCGTGATATATATATATATACATGTAATATATATGTTATGTATATTATATCTGGTGGCCGCCGAAAATCTCTGCGCTGAAATCGCGAGACGCAGTCAAGCGCGGATCGATGCGTTTTAAAACGCGATCGCTTCCAAGGCGAACCGGCTGACTTCTCGTGCTGTCGGTTCGTTGCCGACGCGTTTATTTGTTCTCGATCTACGAAACGAGAAATAAAGCTGGAACCCCGAAGGCGAGAGGCTGCGCCTGACCGTCGATTATTTCGATAGCGCTGTCAGTATACGGATTTGGGTATACTTTTTACGTCTAAACTGAAATGTTTTTCGCCACAAGCCATGTTAATATTAGAAGCATCAAATAGTTACCTACACATTATTGGCTCTGTTTCTTTAAAGTAACCATATTTTTGTATTCTTACAAAAAAGATGAAATTCTGAAATTTTTTGATTTTTCAATAATTGTCCTTTATACTGAAGAAATATTTGATTTCTCTCGTCATTTTCTTTGTTTTCGTAGTAATTTCCTTGCTCGATCTTTTCAGTGAACGATAAACATTGACACTTCTAGTTTTAAATTCGTGACTTTGCAGAGAACAAAGACGTGTATTTACAACATGGGTATCCTAAAAATTTTCTCAAAGTACAATTCTAAATTTTATTTTCTAATAATTATGCTAAAATATATATTTTGTACGGAACGTGGAATTTTAGTTTTAAGAAAAAACAGTTTGCCTTTCTTAAACTTAATTTGAGATATATAAAAATAAGTTGTGCATTTTTACGGACATCACGACATACTCGATTGCTTCGAGAAATCGCGATAATCGCAGCTACATGTAATACACACACACGTCTGAATACCCGTCCATCAAGCGAGATCACTAATTAGCCCCGAGACTTAATATCCACGTAAAAACTTCCCGAGTGCCCGTCAACTTGTTTACGCGAACGGAGAAAGCGTCTCGAATTGTAGCATTACACCTTACGATGATTCTACGCGAAACAACGTGCATACGTTACATTACTTTATTACATATTATTTTCGCGAAACTTGGATAACCTGGTATCTGTTAATTATCTTGTAATAAAGTGGGTACCCGGATATCTAGTAATATCGAAGATAATATCTTATAAATATCCGGATATTTCTAAAAAAAGTATCGGTAAGTGCAATATTTGAATATTGACTACACTATTTCCATATTAAGGATTAATTAATAATAATCATCCTTAGTAAGTAATAAACAATAAATAATTATCACCTTTTTCCAAAGATACTAATTTACAGGTATGAAAGATAAAATATGTATATCCTATGTATCCAATTAACATCGCATCAATATACGTACTATACAGCCTTGGCCACACAAGCACAGTTTACTAATACAAAACTTCGATTTATTGCTAACATTTTTTTATAATAAGAGTAAAAGGACGACTAACAGAACAGTTACAATTACTATAAAAATAAATATTATTTTTCGATAAAACTGTTTTATGACAGATACCGAGACACAGATAACGTAACCGTCAATTTGTGAGGGCGCTTTATACTTATAGCCAAGGCTGTAGTAAATGCTACGTGTTTCAATTAATTTTCTTACTCCATTAGATTAGTTTACACTGTTGAATATCAAAGCAGTAATGATAACTCAATCTCTCAAGTTAAACAACATTTTGCTATTTTTAACTAGCACGTTAAAATGTAAATCAATTTACTTCTGTGATTAAATTGCTTAATTTTCGAAGTATTTAAGTTCTTTTCAACCACTATAAGTCGCTACTGCTCTTACACAACATGTCGTCAATTTGATTAAAACAATGAAGTTAAGCATTTTAATTTAAAAAGTGTATTAAGATTGACAGAAATTTTGTTTATTATTTATTAAATGCATACGTTATCATGGACGTTGTTTGCTTCGAAATGAGCCACAAAACATGAATTAGTTTTCAACTTAATGGAAGTTAAGGATAAAAAAATGTTATTTAACCCAAGGGATTGGGTTACTGTTGCTGCTTTCATATCTAACAATGTAGAGCACAGAGAAAACACATTGAATGACAAATCCCCCTAATATCGGACCCGCGATTACGTCGTTCGACTGCGGTTTCCTCCGCCTTTCCTCGCTATCTCTGCGACGGCCAGTCGATCGGGCGTGACTTAACTTAACGACAATGCACTTTGTTCGCGGACAACAAAGAAGACCAACGAGGCTCGCGAGAGCGAACGAGGCCGCGGAATGATCTCGGGGAAAGAAAGAAAGGAAGGAAGAACGAAAGAGGGAGAAAGAGGAAAGAGAAAACGACGCCGGATGGCGCGAGAGAGGGAGAGATTCAAGCGAGGCGACGAGAGAGGAGAGGGTTTCCACGCGATGGGCAGAAGGGAAGGCGAGAGGAGGGCAGGGGTCGCTCGGCAGGGCCTTGGGCAGGCTGTCCTTGACTCAGCACAGTTACCCCGGACCGAAGTGTGACGTCATTCTGCATAACTCGCCTAATTGCATCGTTGCTGCCGCTGCACCGACCCGCTCCCCTACTCCGCCGTCGCCCCCCGCCCCTCCTCCCGGCCCGTCGCCCCTCCCTGCCTCATACCGTGAGATGCCACAAGGTACTCCCCCTCGTACCCCGCCGATCAAGCCGGGGGAGCTGCAACCCGCGATAGCTCTAACTGGGGCCCACCACGACACAGCACGGCTGCGTCGTCGCCGTGGGTGTGCGCCGCGCTTTTTGTGTGCTCCCTTTCTTCCTTTCCTTTTGGAATACGCATTTAGGCGCGACACGATAAACGATAACTTCGCGATTGGTTCCGCGGAACTGCAGAAATTTCTCACAAATGAGAAAGACTGTATCTATATTGCAAATTTATGAATTAAAATTCCCCAATTTTTTCAGAAATTGTCGAGCGTATGAACTATTACTTTTTATACATCAGGAATTATAAAATATTTATTACGCAAAATTTTCCCAAATCTCACGATAAGATAACTGATCAATAAGATAGCATTTGTATTATTAATTATTAATTAGTAGCGTTACGAGAGAAATTAATGTTTAAATACAAAGTTTTGTTTCTCGTTGATAATCGAAAAATATTATCGTACAAATCTGAAAAAAGTATATTTAATGAAATTTCATTAATAAATTACACTGTATCGATTGTACAGTAATTGAATTTCTAATTAAACTTTCAGTTTCTCACAAACACAAAGAAATACTACATACTTGTGGGTACATAAATACAGTAAAATATTGTAACAAATTCGAAAATATAGACACTACATATATCTTATCCAAGATAGTATGATGAGTGAAAATAATAACGATCCCAACAAAACTAGAAATATAAATAATTTCTATGCGCGCAATAATTTGCTATTAAAAATTATACATCCTTATTTTTTTTTGTAAAAAATATTTAACCTTTTTTTTTTTAGTTTGTCATGTTCCGCTATATTAGTTCATTTTTCACTGAGCACATTCAATTATTGGAACATTATCTTATATATAGTTTACGGTTTTAAACATACCATATTTTAGTAAATACATATCTTAATTAAATCGATAAGTAAAACAGTGCATGTTGCGGCTTCGATGTCGGTCTCGATATCGATTTCCTGTCGCGAGTATAATTACTCGATCGGAGGTTTGCGCGTGGCGTCGCAATTTCGTATTCATATTTGTTAGCGTGTATCACACCTGACCAGCTCGTTCAGAACGACGGCGCCGAATAATTTATTCCGGGAGCGTATCCGGCCCGGGCGGGCGATTTTGCGATACGGTCGCCTCGTGCGCGGGCGCGAGTCGGTCGCACGAGTCAACGACATCATTAAGCGACTCGTGTGCAACCGATGTGGAGGACGACCGTGGCAATGCACGCCGATCGGGCGAAACACTTTCTCCCAACGCGACGCGACGTGACGTTCCCCTTATCGTTCGCCTAACAGCGAGCGTCAAAAACGTGCACGGGTAATCAGCGAGTCGCCATGCGACGTTTCTATCTCGGGGATAAGTGCATTCGCTTGTCCCGGCACGCTCGCAAAGTCGCCGACGGAGTCATTTGGCGAAACGACAATTGACATAAACTGAACAGACATTTCGATGAGCACGCCTGGACAAATCGGATTCAGAGGACGAAAAGAAGACTTGATGCTTACCAACATGATTGATGATTTTCCGGTCTTTTGCTTGTATAAAGAAGTCGTTCATGGGATCAATTTTCATCACTTTTTTTACAAGCACACAAAAATTGTGAAGCTTGATTTTTTATGTAGAGAATAATTTATTTATATAACAATGTTTTATATTAAAATTATTGAGTGATATATACAAGGGATAGATAAAATAATGTGAACGCTTGAGAAATATATACTTTTTTATTAATATGAGAAATTGGTCTGTCTCTCTCATTCGTCTTTGCAAATTCTATCCTTGGAATAAAGTTATACACTGTTAGACATGAAACACTAGTAATTTAATTCCTTGAGTTAAATCGTATATTTATATATATATGTCAAAATAAATCAATTCCTCTGTTAGTCAAAATAAACAACATATCAACAAATACATTAATAACCTGAACAATGAAAATATATTTCCCATTTATATTATTCTGTTTATTCCCTACACATGACACCTGTATTTCCAAAGTTGTGTAACAAAATGAAACAAAAAGAAAAAGATAAAGACCATCATCTGCCAGATGCTCCTGATATTAAAAAAAAACGAAATGAAACATGAAATACAAATGACTCAATTGTGCATATATTAAGAGTTAAAATTAAAAATTTTTCGACCTTAAATATTCCTTAATAAATCTCTCGTTACAAGCCGAGTAACCGCGGTCTCCTTCGGTCGAGAAGATTTAAAAATTAGGAAAGGCTCTAAATGCGCGGCTGGCTTTCCTTGGCTCAAAATATTTTACAGCCTTCTCCACCTCCTCTTCCTCCTGTTCTTCCTCCTCCTCCTCCTCTCATCGTCTCGCGAAAACGCGACCCTGAGATCGTGCCCCTACCCCGGCGCTGCAGCCTGAGAAAACGACGGCGGCGGCGGAGGCGCGAGGTGGATCGTTACGACCCTGAATTGATCCGTATAGCACAGCGTCGTCGTCGCGGCCAGCTGGGAGAGAGACCAGAAAGAAAGGAGTCATCGACTCGCGTTTGACTTGGCCTTCGGCTATTACCGCCGCGGCCAACTGCAGCCAGGCCTTTCTGCAGCGGCCACGTAGATAAACAAAGTGTCCGACGGGCCAGGGATCTTTTTTTTTCCACCCCCGCCATCGCGCTTCTGCCCTCGGAACACAACGCCACGCGAAAATGGGCGATCATCGACCGATCGATAGTTTAATCGCGAGGCCGGATTATCGTACCGAGCCGCGATAACGCGCCCATTGTGGTCGTTACACAATTCGCTCCCGCCTGTTCTCACCGCCTACGAAAATTTGAGTAGATACCGAAAAAAGTCTGAAAGAAGCTCTATTTTTATAGTTATTATGTTAATAATAATTACACTTATTTAGCTGTATATATCAAAAATACATATATCTATAATTGTCCCCCATCGAAAATTACTATAAGTCATAAATAAAATATATTTCATAAGTATGATTTTTTAAAATTTATAAATACGCGCGATATACTTTTAATTTATATATATACTACAGTTACAGTTTAATAACTACAAAAATAGAGCTCCCAGCCATAATTACTTTACCATGCAATCATAGTCATAATATGAAACATTTTCTTCTTTCTTTCAGATCGTTTCAAAATGTAAATATTTTATTTACCGTATTAATTCAATATTTAAATATATATTGATAAACATAATAATAACCAGTTATTTAATATTAATTAGGAAAAAATATTGTAATTTCTTAAAAAGTAAAATTAGTGTTTAATTAGTTTGATTATATTAATCATCGTTGTTTGCTTAGAATTACGTCATCATTCACTAATTATCATCTAGGCTTGATTATTATTACTAAACCTTTTTCAATACAAAACTGATACGAAACAAGGCCCGACAAGGTTTATCTTTGCTATTTGTATTTCCCCACGGAACACACGCACAATCGTATTCTTTGTTTGTCGCCGTGATATATGAGCCTCCATTTCGTGCATATTTACAAAACATCTCGCGGGATAACCTCTGGATCAAGAAAATATTTTTCTCATCACCGGTTAATTACGTGCGCTTCGCGGCAACGATTTGCGATTTCTGGAGGTACGTAACAAGAATTGTAATTTCCTCATTCTAAAACTATATATAACTTTTTCTTGATTTCCACACAAAGTTTTATGATTTCCTCTGATTTTCAATAATATTTCGAAATGTTTGTATTTTCATTCTCATATGAAACGTGTTCTTGATTTTCACACAGAGTTTTATGATTTCCTCTGACTTTCAATAATATTTTGAAATGTTTGTACGTTCATTCTAATATAAAAAATATTAAACATTTTATTGAGAGATCAATTTCACATATACTGAAAGAAAAGATTGCTAATTAAAAATATTTTACCATATATTGTAACTTGCTCTCTCTGCAGCAGCCAATCTCTTCTTTCAGTGTAGCAATATAAATTACTGTTAATTGCTGACACTGCCAACTTGCTGCAAAATGCTGCTTGCATTTTAATCGTTAAGTTGGTAATATTCCAAAACTCCATATATGTATATATACATATATTAAATTCTTTAAAGAATTTTAATTTTTCAAAAATTTTGTAAAGTTCTCCGAGTTTCCTCTAATCATTTTCAATTTTGTTACCAATTTCCTGATTACCAGTTTTATGGCAACTCTGATGAGGGCAAGATCAGGTAAATTACTGAGGGCTGTATTGACGAGAGGAGTTCGACAGGTGTAAAACTACACTGCGATAATACGCACAGCCGGTCATTATTGCACGCGCGAGCGTGCAATCGAAACTGACGTCACTGTCACGAATGGAAATATAATTATCTTTATTGCATCTCCTTTTCGAGGACGACCGTCATGCTGTATCACACGTTGGGCTCGAGTCCCGATCGAGCCTGGTATTCGTGAAAAAAAAAAGAAAGAAAAAGAAAAGAAAAAGTGCCCAAGGACGGAAAGCCAGATGGAATCATCGAAGCTGCTAAGTGCGAAGTAGCGACAACAACGTTGATCAAAACAAATCTGCATTGCCAATACAACTGCGATTATTGCTAATTGTTCAATCCATTAAAGAAATCGCGTGTCATGGATTAAAAAAAGAAAAAAAACTAGAAATGTGTGCAACTGAATCGACAGCGCGATTTATGCGCTCTGATTGTTTTCTAAATCGCACTGAGAGAAAAGTGTTTCATACTTATGACTGTAATTGCATGATAAAATAATTATGGTGTTCCATTTTTAGAGTTATATAGTATGCTACAAATAATGACAGTAATAATTTGAAAAAAGGTGTAAAAAAAAACTGTTGTAGCTAATTAAAAAATAAAGTCTAAGTAATGATACCTTTTTTTTTTTAAAAATGTAAATGTTACGTTTCTTTATATGCCCACTGAAGGATGATTCTGTTCCAACCCAAATGGTAATTTTCCTTAAAAAGGTTATATCATAAAATTACGTCATCTAACTCAACACAAGCGATATTATTCTTTGTAGTACTAATTACATTTGTATTTTGTAATAATTATTATACAGTGAAAAAAATATAATAAATTTTAATAAATAATTATTTGAATAATATCTAGCATTTATTTACAGAAAATAAATATTTGCTAAATAAAATATATTAATAGTTAAATCAAATTAACGGTTCTTGTACCAAACAAATATATGCATGTTTACATTTAGTAAATTCAACACTATTCAAACAAATATTTATTAAAATTTAACACTTTAAGTATAAATTTATAATTTCATATACCAAAAAAATACATACTTAACTCTGAAAATGATTACACACAATTTATAATCGTTTTCAGTGCCAACCATATTTTTTGTATTTTTTGTATAGAACTAAAATATATAAAAAAAATTACAATATATTATTATATTATTATACTATAACATAATAATTTAAAAGAAAAATGCCACTAAGGATAATT
This sequence comes from Cyphomyrmex costatus, assembly GCF_001594065.2. Classification (NCBI taxonomy): domain Eukaryota; kingdom Metazoa; phylum Arthropoda; class Insecta; order Hymenoptera; family Formicidae; genus Cyphomyrmex; species Cyphomyrmex costatus. Next base: position 373,402 of record NW_017275715.1, read on the forward strand.
ATTTTACTATGAAGTTATATATAATAAAAAATACAAATGATAATGACCCGTTCGAAGTCGAAACATTTGTTTCGTATTTATTTTTGTTAAATTAAACAAATTTATTAAGATCGTAGCCGTCCTTATGTATTATTATTTAAAAAAATACAAAAACTTTCCTCTCTCAGTGCGAAAAATCCATTCCAAATAATAGGTACGTCGAACGCACGACCGCGGAATAATATTCAGTCATTGCATGTCTGAACAGAAGTTATCGACCTGCTTAAAAATATTTTCCGCTTCTCGCACGCCTGGCGCAATTTGTAATGAATGATTCGGAATTAAATGACTTATTGACATTCGTCGCATAAATCGCGGCCGGGCCCGCCACCGCGTCGTGGCGGATCCGCCGTGAATTTAACGGGCGTAGAAAGTCTAATTAGTCGATCGCGGATTTCAACCACAACCATTAAAGTCAATGAGCGATGAGAATCATGTATAATATCTTCGCTGCAGGCGCCCTCGATAATTTATCAGCTGTCACCTTTCCCGGCGGAACCGCGAAACGTCATTATCGTATCAATTATTCCATTTTTTTCTCGTCGAACATATACACGCTTTAAACGCAATTAAATTAATTAGCGGACACGATAGCGATCTTTTCTTTCCATTTTCGACACTTACACAAAATCAATAGCGTAGCCTCTTTCAACATATCATTATATTTAAACGATAGAATATAATATTACAATAAATGTAACGTACTTTTTCAAATCTCCCTTTTTACTCGTCTTTACTTCGTAACGTTGCATTTGGAAACAACAGCCAGACACGGAGATAGACAGGATGTGCGGGCGGAAATTTGCGTGTACGTAATTAACGTTCGCGAGATGCACGGTGCTTTCATGAGTGGAACGCACGTAATTACGCACAAACGGCGAATTTGGCGAAAATAATTCGTACGCGAGTTGGTCCGAATAATAAATTAATCACTACTTAAATGCGCGACTCGTAATAAATATAACGAAAGTTTCCTGTTGGCGTTCTCAGCAAGTGCGGAGAACCAATAGGTTCTGTTAGATATCAGAAAAGCAGTGGTAAACTAATCCCGGATGCACTTAAATATCATTAAATTCGAGTCTAATTTCATACATTTTCCTGAATTAAATCGTTTAACTATACTGTTTTAGTTAAATTAACGAGTAAAATATTGAATAGGAGTACAGTAGTATCTTATAAAAATGATGAAAAATAACTCAAATTGAGTATAATTTGACAGTACTGTTTAATAGCGTATGAAAATTGAAAATGTTTCTTTAATTGCATTTTAATATGTTGCAGAGCGCACAAAACGCATTATTGCAACACGAGGCACATGGTGAAGGACACGCTACCGACGCCAACGGCGACGTCAACATTTTCAATGAAGGCGTCGCTGCAGACCAGTTCGAATCCCGGCTTTCAATAAAAAAAAGTCAAAGTCGTTAATCACGCGTTTCTTGAGAGAATTAATTCGAGTTACATATACTCGCAATCATTCATCCGTAATATCTACTGTGCTTAATGGTATACAGTGTTTATTGCTTATGTACTTGATAATTCATCGTGAGAGAAAAAAAGAGAGAAAATCAACACTAAATATAGGAAGTCCAAGTTGCAAAACTGGATACTAATACAATAAACAAATTACAGAACGTTTTCAACGATTTATCTCGAAAATTCAACGAGTTTCTTTCTCTTCTTTTCTATCGAAGATATGTACCTACTTATATAATTATTCAAATACTTTTATATTTTTAATAAAGTATAAAACTTTTTTGAAACACATTTTTTGTGTTTATGCATCACACATAGTGCCTCGCGTTTTATTAACCCATAACTGCAACTTTTTGATGACCTTGAGACATTTTCTTATAATTTTTAGTGTAATTATTTAAAATAATTATGTGTGTGTTCCGCTATCTTATTTTTCACAGTTTTGTTCTATTCACGTCAAACCAATTACCGTACTATATTTATGATAAGTTCAAGTGTTGCAATTTTTTATATAGTTGGACATTTTTAAGCTTCTAAAAACTAGTAACAAAACATTTTAGTGAGTCCTATGTCCATTTTGCTTCACAAAAAGTACGTGTTTCTTTTATTTATCAACATTTAACTTAATATTTTATTATTATACTTGAATTTTATTATCATCTTTTAAGAAAATGCAATAAATTAAGAGTGCTTATGACTAAAGTTGTATCTCTACCGCTTAAATATAAAAGAATGATTTGTATCAAACAAGTACAGAATTTAACACAATCTTCTACTTTAAAAGACTTAATATAAAAATAAATCATTTTGATTAAGGAAAACTCCATACAACAAGCTGTTAGCAAAATGTAGAAATTTTTAAAAAGAGCCCTTCATTTTTATAATTAGCGTCAAAAAATCCACGAGAATCATGCGAAATTACCTAAAATAAATTTAACAAAATCATTAGCGATCAGCGTAATCGATTCCCGTTCCTTGTTTTTTCTTCTTACGAAGGCGTTAACCTGCTGATCTTGAAAGCCACAATAAGTAAACTGAAGAAAAAAGAAGTGCGCTACGACAGCGGCATTGCAGTCTGAGAGCAGGCGCCCAGAAAGAGTTAACGAGTGGTAGTTACACACCGATTCACGTCATCGGTCGGCGACGACGGCGTGAATTTTCTTGCGAAGGCAGGCGCGCGCGTGACGGACGAAACGAGCCGCGCTGTCCGCCCCGTGGATTTGCGAACGCCGAAGAAAGAATTCCTCGGATTCGCAAGGATCCGGATTTAGTCTCTCTCTCCCTCGCCGGCAAGACGAGAGGAGGGCCACGAAGAGGGATCGCGCCGAAGAGCGGTCCGGTATGAGGCAAGGTGCAAGAGTGAGTTCGAACGAGTGCGAGATGCAGGAGGACGAGCGAGCGAGCGCGCGCGCGAGAGCTTTATTGGGAGCGTCTGGATGCAGTTTGGCCGTCCGTGACTACGAGACTCCGAAGGTCCCCGGAACGTTGACCATTCGGCTCTCTTAAAGGACTCTGCCTACCAAGGTCACCTATTGAGTCTTCGTGCCCACCCCTTCCCCGCGTCTTCTCGCCCTTCTCCCTCCCGCGTCTTCTCGCATCCAGCGTGCTCTCGGATCTTGTCGAAAACGCGCGCGAGAGCTGGCGCGATAATCCGGCGAGGCGCCGCGCGCGATCCGTTGATTTACACGAATCTCTACGTGCAACAGTCGGAATTATTTATGGGCTCGCTCTCGCTCTTTCTCTTTGAAACGTTATGCCGGGGAGGAAATCGTTCTGCCGCGTTTAGCGGGCGGAATCCGACACGCGAAACGGCCATTGTGTTTCGATCTCGCGCCTGACTCGGGGCGCATTGGAAATAAACGATGCGCGTATATCCGAGCCGCCACCGCGGTGGCGTGACTGACCCGATCGCTCTTTGTATGGCTTAGCGTAAAGATCCTCGAGTAAGAGATTGGACACAGGTTTTAGACAACTTCTGTGATTAGTCCGCCATACTTTTCAGGATGCTAGATAGAATGAGATTCATTATCTATCTCATTCTATCTTAAACAGGCTCTGAAAAATATGGCGGACCAATCTCTGCTCGAAGATCTCCAGTCTGGTGGAGTCCACCTAGGGTTGCCCTTCGTTCTCATTTTTAAAGGGATATCCGAAGGAATTTTCTAAACAAAACTTGACCTTTTTCCTGTATCACGAATGTAAATAATAATTTCCATTGTCTTTTTGCCTGTTAAACTCAAATCTATTATTTAGGTTTCATTATAAGTTCGCATTTCTAAGAAAAATGGCGCCAAAGATACAGAAAACCACGATTTCGAAAAAGTATTCATGACGTTGTACTACTAATTGTATTTTATTATATTTTCATCAATGACAAATAAATAAATTTTTTAGCTAAAACTTACAATAATATTTAATAAAATGTCTCAAACTTTGGCTAAGGGGTTGGCTGTATATACTATAAAAATTCCATAACCATTTCTGTCCATGCAAAATATTTGGAATTTTTGGCTCGTAAGGTCTATTTGAAAATTTTGACGTGCAACCCTAAGCCCATCCCAAGACATCGATCTGAAGACCACGTCGTGTCCAAATAAATGCGATCTCGGCGGCGAGATGCTCTTTGTGACGAGCATTGATCACGACGCCCGGTGTCTTCGCGGCTTCGCCTCTCGCGCCAGAGATGAAGCCATTAATCTCGCCGCGTATATACACGACGGCACGGCTCGGCACGGGGTGCTTCAGGCGCATTTTACGGTTTACCGGCCGCGAAATGAAGCACAGGGGGGAAAGAAGCGCGGCCGCTAATGTCAAAGCGCGAAAATTAACGGCTTCTCCTTGCGCTCGCTCGAGTAATACGACTTCTTTTGCATTAGTCGGCACTTAACAATTCCGACCGTTCGAGGAGATCCGGTGTTACGGACGGGATTACATCGCACACGCATTACCGCTCATATCCTCGACGGAGGAATGACTAGATCGCGGACCGCCGAGTTTGTCATTATTCCAAGTATATCTTGAGAAAAACTCTTTCTGCTTTCTTGAAATATCCTTTAAATTATTATATATTTGAAAATACAAATTCCTCAAACGAGGAATGTGGATTAAGAATAAAAAGCTCACAACGCCACCTTAAAAATATATGTAGCGCTTCTGCGAGAAATGTTTGAAGTCAATCCGATTAATTCCACGTTTATCCGAACAACCGCGCGCAAATTCGCAGTAAAAGATATTTTATACTTGTGTTAAAGTATGGATGCATATTAAAATTTTTTCGTAGAATCTTTAAGATATTTCAATGTCAACCTTTAAAATAGGTTCAATTTGATGTAACATAAATGTCAAATTAACAAATAAAAACGCTAATAATAAGTAATAACGAAAACGCGAAATGATCTCTTAACCGCCACAGAGAGGGCGGGTGGTGCGAATTTCGGGTATTGATCCCCGGCGTGGTGCCGCGCACAAGCTACACCGTTTAGATGTGCCGGCTGCTGCGTAGCCCGAGGAGAGAACGAGGATAAAGACGCACGTGGATAAGTGAACGGGCAAACATCCCGTGACGCAACAGCAAACATATGAGTATATCCGCAACTCGAGCGCGATGCAAGTGCACAGCCTGCCGCGGCCGTTATCGTGCACAGTGGGTATACGCGTGCGTGCGTGCGCGCGCGAGACAGAGAGAGAGAGAGAGAGAGAGAGAGAGAATGCGAAATACGCGAGGAGAGGTCGATGACTGAACTCGCGTTGCACGTTGAAATTTCGGGAAAAATGTCTGAACGACCGGAAATGACTGTGCGGTCGACTGTTGCGGCCGTAGAAGCAAAGAGTCGAGTTCAGTTGCACTACGGACGGGGGGCAACGGACCGCCGAGATTGGCATTCGAATGTTGCCGTTGGAAACGTCGCGAATAGTCAGGGAGGAAACACTCGAGGAAACATAAAGAAAGCCCGGTTTAAAAATATGAACTTTGGACAACATACGCGCGCGAGAGCGAGCTATGGTCCGTTCTCAACAGTGCTGATCGTTCACCTTGTATTACTTGTGCAGTTTTCTTCAATGTAACTATAACTCGCATGGGGTGTTTCTGATACCCCAACGTTATATCTCAGTTTTCGAAGATAATATTCTGCACACATCTCTTAGATAAAAATAAACGCTAATTTTTTTTTAATTGTGAAATAATTTCACTAAATAGAGCATTTTGATTTATTGATTCAACTTATGCCCATTTCCAATGTGTAGTTAATTTTAATCTTGATTCAATTAATTCTTCATCTTTTTCTGGTTCTAAGAATTAAGAAAAGGTGAAGAGCAAGTTGAACTGAGATTAAAGTTAATCTACATTGATAAAAGCAGGTATTAGTAAGATAACCGGATCCTGTATGTCCTACATAAACTTTGTAATTTAATTTTTTACTAAATCCAGAATTAAAAATTGATAGTCAGAATTAAAAGAAGAAACATTTCTGAATATTAAAAAAAATATATAACATTTTCAAACATTAACACGAGTATAATGAAAAAGAAGTAACATTTAGGTCACATTGGATCTATATGTATATCTAATGTAACCTAAGTATGTCTTCCTCTTCCTCTCTTTTTACATCACGATCACGACATTCTGCATTTTGTTCAATTAACAATAATAGACTGATCAAACTGATGCGATCGAGTCAGACGGAGAACTTGCACGACTTATGTCCACCAATATAGATTAACTTTAATCCCGCGGTTCAACTTGCTCTTCCATGTTTGTCCAGTTCTAAAGACTAGGAAAAGATGAAAAATAAGTTGAACCGAGATTAAAATTAATTTATAATACATTGATGAAAACAGGCATTACCAACTAATCTTATCTGTTGAATTCACTGTGTTGCGTGACCCACAAAAAGCGAGTTGGTCATATTGAGTATTACACACCATATAGGATCCGGTTACTTCAGTATTTATGTGGCATAACTACTTTTAGAACAAGTTTGTTAGCCATCAAGTGACAGTAATTATACTATAGATAGAAGTTCTTTGGATAAACAGAACGAACATAATTTACATAAAAACTGAAAAGAAGGAAAAAGTTGCAATTATATAGAAGAGAAAATGTGGAATATACCATCAACTAGAACGTACAGTATAAATTTACATGTGGGATACACGCACACATTTTGTTATCAAATTTAGTTCAATTGTATCACTTGAAAGGCACATTCGAAGCCACCAAGTTACCACCAACTGAAGCTATAGAATTAACAGCTATATGTTTTTCAAAACTACAGTGAACAATACACACCTGTAAGACTGTTCTACAACTTGCAAAATTAAAATGTAGCTTTTACGACAACACAGTAAACACTAATGACCAGTGGCTAGTGTTACAACGTCTAAGCAAACTGTGTGACAAAGTAATTTTTACAGTCGTCCCCGGAATGCAGCGTATAAGATACCGTGGTATTTCACAACTCTTCTCCCTCTCATCTCCCTAACTATTTTTTTTTTTTAATGTATAAATATCATTCACACATTTTTAGCGAATTTATATATGGCTGAACCCAGAACAAATAATAATAATAATTTGACATACACTTACGAATTAAATTGAAACAATGTTCAAAATTGCAAAAAAATAAAAAAGTTAATCTCGCGAATGCCAAACACCCCAACTCTCGTAAAAAAAAAACTACGCCGCATAATTGTATAAATTATTGTCGACAACATAAAAAGAGGAGAAGCGTTATATACATATCGATTTGCGATCAAAAAGTTATTCCACGTATTACACATTTGATTTGAATGATTAAACGTGCCGAGTCAGTTTGTCATAATTTTATACGCAGAATGCGCAATTGAAATTCCCACGTTTTTTCCAAACATATTTTTTCCGTGAGTAACAAGAAAATAGCGTGATAAAAAAATATCGCCGACTGTTTGCGTAAGCGCGTAATACGTTGTTTACCGTCGAGATGTGCGACAAGGAAGGAAAGAAGGAAATCCAAAAGCGCGAGCGAACGACGATCGTGACATGATCTGCCAGTCGCAAACGCAGTAAAGTCTTGATGTCATTTAGGATAAACAGATAAAAAAAAAGGCGATAAGATCGCGAGATCGCGCGCTGCAACGAGGCTCTTTAATTGCAATCACGAAAGAAATCACGGCAGATTGCAGTCGCGACGCGCGTTGCAAAATTCGCGCGTATACACGAGCGTTGAACGACCGATGTTCGATACGAGACACAAAGCGGCGCAAAAACGCGGTAAAAACGGGCGGAGAAAGCAAACGAAAAATACGATAAAACGCTGTCGTCGTCGTCGTCACATCGCCGCGGCGATGAATCGGTCGTTGAACGTCGATCGAGATTTATTCTTAAGGCTTATGCATGCGCATATTAAATAACGTAAACACGACGCGCGTCGAAAAACACGTTTTGTCGTCACGCCCCAATTAGCCGTCGTGACACGGTTTAATCGGATTTTCATTCAAACGCGACATTAATTTCGCAAATTATCGCGCGCAAACAGGAATCACGGCGTATTATAAATGTAACAATAAGATTTGCAGATCATGACGCTCTCTCTCTTTCTTTCTCTTCCTCTTTATTATTTTAATTTTATAATAAACGTTCTTTTAGTTTAATTCTTTATTACTATGTAAAAGCAATGTGAATTTCCGTATCAACATTATAACCTCGTACTGTGTGTACAATAATATGTCTCGCACTTGAGAGAACTCAGTCACAGAACTTAAAATAAATGGCGATTCTCTTTCTCTTTGTACACGTACCTACTTGCGTAGTCGAAATTCTTCAATTGCTTATGCATGAGCGCGTATTTTTTCTTTAGTTCAGTTAGCGCATTTAGTTTCTTTGTTCCTTCTTTTCCTATTTGTTTGTTTTATTTCTCTTCCGTATTATTTTTCATGATTATTTTGATCGTTTTTAAATGTAATTATTATGTTGTATATATACTGTTAAATATATCTAGGTAGCAACAATAACCAATTCCTTGAATTAAATAACGGTTTGTTATTTTTAACTTTTACGTCAAATGTAAATTAATTCATTTCTGTGATTAGCATCGAAGTAAACAATGTCATATTAACATACACATTTAGTGACTATACTAATAATAAACTAAATTGGATGCAGTCTCTATATATATATAAAAATTAAATTGTTTAATACTCCATTATTTTTAACAATATTTAAGGAAAACAAAATTAAATTAACGACATAATAAGTAAAACCAATAATGCCTACAGAACGATTAAAGATACATTCAAATTAGGTGTAACTTCCCATTACATAAATTTGATAGTGTAATTATATTACAATGGATGAATTGTTTCAACGCTTGAGAGGATTCAATATCTATCTGTCTATCCCTCTTTCTCCCATCCCATGAGAAGGGTCCGTCATCGGCGCGCGAGTGGAATTCGGTTCATGCCGGAGAGACGAGACCCGCGGATTTTTTTCGCGACGCCAACCGTGTCGGCGCGCGCGATATTTTCAGTTTTGACGGAGCTAAAAACGCGGCGTCGTGAATTTTCGGCCTTCGGCCGAAAGACGTCTTTACCCTCCGCGGTGCATTTCGGCTGCGCCGCAGCGTTCTCTCGGTTCAACGAGGGTCATTCCTGAGTCATAGACCGGACGTCCCGGGCCAATGCGCTCTATCAGCCCCTCTCGCTCCTTCTCGGCTTCTCTCTTCCTCGCCGCAGGCTTCGCCTGCCTTCCAGAAATTTCGATGACGAATTCCCGACCGCGAGATACTTTTCCACGCTGCCCTTCGGGAGAGATATAAGTCTCTCTTGTTTGGAAACGCATCCAGAAAAAAACGCGCAGACACTTCAAGGACGAAGAACCACAGTCATAAAGATTTCGCAGTGCTTAATTCGCGACACAGCGTTCAACTTCAACTGTGAATGAGCTTGATAAGAATAATATATTCGAACTTTTATATCGTATTTAAATATGATAACGACATCAAATTACGATTTTAGCAGAGAAATTCTGTTTATTTCCTGCTAGTTTTTCTATTAATTGGGAAATCAACTTCCTACTTTTAAGGAAATGGTCCTCGATGACTTTTGCTATCTTCTTTCCTTTTTAATCGTTTTCTCGAAATTAAAGAAAAGTTCCACAATAAAAATTTTTCTTAGAATTCTTTGTACAATTTTTTTTCAGAATTTCTGTACAATTTTACAATTATCTGTAAACGATTTCAGATTTTTTATACAAATTGGAACACTTTTCAGAAAAGAAAAAATGTACATCTTTTCTAGAATTTTTCACGTATATAAATTCTAAAATATTCTAAATTTTTAAGACTTCTTGGGGACTATAATTTCTAAGGAAAATGTATAAAGTCGGACAAAGTTTAAGATATTTTTGAGAAATTTTCATAAACGATGACGAATTCTTGCAAAGATCATGAGATAATATAAGAACGTTTTTGTACCAGGCTTTTAATTCCAATATCCCGTTTAACATTGGGACCATCTCTTCATATCAACCAGCACGCGAAATGCGAGTCTTAGTCTTCGGTTACTCTCTGTGCCGCTGTTCAAGAGGGATCATAACTCGGGATATAAATCCGAGCTCGCGCGACTATGCGAGACCGCGGATAGGGAGAGTTCGAATAATCGTTCTATTTTAAGGCTCGGATTACACGGAAAACGTGAGTCGGCGACCTGTGCGGAGGCCTCATCCCCGGTCACATTGCTGCAACGTGACGGAATCCCCTATATTTCGACTACACCTAATCGGCGTTATTGTTCGTCGAACGATGCGCTCTCCGCGCTACAAGACTAAATACAGTCTTGACCGAAAAAATTAGGCACTTGTATTTTCTCGTTCATCTGAAGTTCATTCACCTGCATCACCCCATTACTTATTGGCAGCATCACCTTATTACAATGCAGGCATTGTACAAAATTTAAAATTACTAAAATTACAAAATTTAAATTTCTTGATAACAAAGAATAATTTATACACCACAAAAAAATTAGAATTCTGGTCAAAAATGGACAAATTAGAATTTTCTGGATAAATCTATTAAATTCTAGAATGCTGTGCTTGATTGTACTGTGCACGATAGTCTACTTAACTGTGCTTATTTTTATTTAACTTCCTTGTTATATAATGAACAAAATGTTTAGTTGAATTAATTGGAATTTTGATTAAAAATGGACGAATCAGATATTCTAATGAAATTTATTAAAATGCTACTTAAAATAACTGAAATTCTAAATTGATATAATCAAAATCTTCTGGTCCGTTCATTTTTAAGCAGATATTTTTCTCGGTGCAGTGAATGACATAGATCACTTTACGTCTTCAAATAATAGTTAATAAAGTGCCTAATCTTGTTGGACAAAGCTGTATACATACACATATAATACTCGACATGCGCGCACACGAATCTTCAAAGCAGATTATCGGCCTCGAAAGAAAAATGTTTATTCAAGATACCGCCACGTGACTACATGCTGTTGCTCGGTGCAATGCTCGGCGAATGACGCATGTACAAGGTTTTGGAAGACATTTCGGAGACGCGATATTATGCGAATAAATTTTTAAACCTTTCCATTTCGAACAATTTCCTAACACCACGAAAAGATATCCAGAAGCGAATTTGGATGAATTCTTTTTTAATGAATTCGAACTAGTAGACAGCTATTAAGATAATTGCATAATAAATTGATGTAATTTAATTATAAAAATAAAATATATGTATATAGAAATATTACATTTTGACGATATATATAAATAGACATTTTATCAAAAACAATAAAGTGTAGGAGGATTTCGCTGTTTAACTCATTTTTATATATAAACACACATTTCATATTAATTTGTGTACGACGGTTTTAAAGAGGATTCTTTTTAGGAGCCAAAGTAAAATTTGATAATATTTTTAACAGACTGCCAATTGGTTATTTACATATTTTAAAGTTCAGTATGAAATGTAACGTTTAACGTGAAAGATAAACTTCAATTTATTTATTTCAGACCTACAGGAGAGAAAAGAGAACCTCACAAATCGCTCAGGACCAACCACAATAGCGGAAGGAAGGTAAAGCCACAAAAATTTGCAGATATTCATAAAACATATCTTTTATGTATAAAAAATTCAAAACGTTAGAATAAATAATTTTCTTACTTGAAAAAAAATTTCTAAAAACCCCTCATTTTTTAAAAATTGAAAAAAATTCCTTAAAACGTTCTTTATAACATTCTTAGAAAGAAATCCACTTTCAATGAATTTGCTATTAATATTCCAGACAGTCGCAATTACAGGAATTAAGGGATGTCTATCTCGCAGTCGCGCGTTGCAATACACTTTTACTAGCAAAGTGCAGAGAAACGCGATACTAAAAATAAGATAAAATCGTTCCGTCTTAAGTGCAAGTGCAATGAGTTGTGCGGCGTCTCATCTACGCCGCGCCGCCGTTTACATTTCAGGTTGAGTGGCGAAGCGAAAAAATGGATCACCACACGCGACGAGGCTCGCAAGAGTAAATTGCAAAAAGGAGAGCTGAGCTGAGGGTGGGATGGGAAAGGAGGATCGTTTCACAGTTTTCCAGATGATCGTTACTGTGAAAAGCCCCGTCGCGAGAGCGCGAGACAAAAGAGCGAGAGACGTGCGACCGCGCGGGAACACGCGTGTGGACGGTCGTAGATTTCCTCCACCCCCGCCGCCCTCGCCCTCGCCCTCCCCCCCCC
>NW_017275715.1:385701-392315 GCF_001594065.2 Cyphomyrmex costatus
CCCTCCCGCCCCCGCTCGTCCCTGGCCCCTTCCTCACCCTTTCCTCCAGTTCCACGCGCATTCCATCCGATCCATTCGTTTCCCCTCCGTGCGTAACCTTCAACCGTGTATACAGGGTGTCTCCGATCAAGCGCAGTATCAGAGACACAGATGCGTCCGGCCCCGAAAGTCTAAACATCGTCATCTGGATTCTTACGAAGTTTACGACGGTTTACTTGAAATTTATGGATGGGAGAACGGCGCTCGACGGGAACGATATCTCGAGCGCATCCGCGAGTGCACATTCGCAATAATTTGCGGTATATTACGTTGAACTGTACCGCTATACTTGTCTTAACGAAGATTTTAAGTCGACTAACGAAATAGAAATATTCAACTCTTCAAAGATGACGATGGGTCTGTCGGAGCCAAGAAATCTCTTTGCATCAAGAGTGCCGAACAATTTAATTTTCTTTACGTTATACCCGAAAATTTGGATTATTCTTATTAAAATATATTGTACTCAGTATTTATTTCCTTTTACACGAGTTGTGTTATTTTGGTTCCCTGAAATTAATTAACGCCTTTTAAATAACACCAATTAAATGAGTTTTACAGACCCAGAGTCAGTAATTGTGTTACAAAATCTTGGCATCAGCTCCAGAGGGTTACGACTCCATTATTATAAGTATATTAGGAGTATATTAAGTGATATTATAAGGATATAATAATACGCTACTTATCATCTCTCATTATTATTAGTAATTACTGGTATATTATAAAGTAAACTTTATTTGATAATAATAATAATAACAGATGGCTTATTATTATAATCTTATAATAATACTTAATACACTTTTAATGTACTGTAATAATTATTATAGTATAGTCATATAGTATACCGTTACATTACTGTATTGTTCATTACGCCATTAAAAATTAACATAATATATTCTTTTTATTATTGTATCGTTCCATCAGTCATAGTATTAGCTCTCGAATTTACTAAGGTTCGATTCAAGTTCACCCTCAATGAACGCCGTCCATTGTGTACGATAGTTCACTCGCGTTCATATCTTTTCTTCGCCGTCGAACTTCCAGTTTTTAATTTCGACAACCTAAAGAAAACCAGCGGCGCTGCATCTACCCCTCGGATCCCCCCCACCCCCGCAAAAATAGGTCAAGATCCGCGGCGATGGTTCGTCCTCGGAGGACTCGGGAGGACGGGAGAGGGACGGTGAAGGGAAAGGAGAAAGGGAGCGACACGGTGGAGCCAGATAAAGGGACGTAGAGAGAAAGAAAGAGAAGGAGAGAGAGTTGTGTGTGCATGCTGCACCAAGAGCCATTAGGCGATACGACTACGTGGAGGGAGTGCAACGAGCGGAGGTGGGGTGCCCGGATAAGGGGGGCGGCGAAGGGTGAGAAGGGGGCTGGCGGCGGCGGTGGCGGCGGCGGGCGGCGGCGCGACGGCAACCGCCGCTCTGCCTTGAACCTCGCACGGTGCATTGCCCGTCGCTCAAGGGCGTCCGCTGCCACCTCCCCTTCGTTACCCCGCCGTTACCCCACGAACCCCCCCATCGACGGCGGCGCGCGAGCGCTCGACGGAGGCGCGCCACGCTGCGCCACGCCGCGCCGCGCCTCGCCTGCTCTCGTCGTCGTCGTCGTCGCTCGATTCGGGGGCGATATGATTTCCTAGCTAGGATATCGACTCTCTTAACATTTTCGGGATACGCCGTCTTGCTTGATATTTTTAGAGACGTTCATGGAAACGTGGGGTGAATTGTAGACACGTATTCTTCGACGCAGACACGAAAAGCAAATCGACCCTTTCGTTATTAACATCGAAGTCCCATTTCCGTACGACAGAAATTGATATTCTCAAAATAAATAAGCTCTTCGTTCAATTTTCCAGGATTTTTATCCTAGATTATTCCTAAATATATTTACGTTTTCTAGAAAAATTATATTATTAATTTGCGATAACACACACACAGAGAGAATATCGATAAGAGTATCTATCTGACATTTTTAGAGAGTCAGGCCGATGTCATTTTGATGAAAACTTTTTTTATTCCAATTATTATAATACCGAAATTTTTTAGTAAAAATTTTTTAACATATTAATATCTTCAGAAAAATAATATTATCAATTTATCGAGAACACACAGGATATCGATAAGAGTATTCATCTTTTACAAAATTGAATCGATATCGTATTTCGATTAAAACTTTTTACTTCAAATTATTAATAATTTAATACTGTAATATAATAATAACAAACAAAAAATAGAAATCGATTTAAACGATTTTCCTGTTTACTATTTGTATTTTCCTCTCATATAATACGCGCATAATAGTGATTATAATAATTGCATCATGCTTATCAGTCACTTCATAATTATCAGTTATGCTAAAAAATTGTTGACTGTCATCAAACAGCATGAAAAATTATTCTTATTTGCTTCATCGCTTGAAATGAATGGAAGATCACTATTAACGACTTTGTTAGTCGACGAGTGTACGGTACCTGCTAACAACGAAAGGGTTGCAGCAAAGAGCACGTGTATGCGCCACAGTTAAAATCAAGGTCGGCTTAAGTTGCACCAGGACTATTAATAGTCCAGCGTTTGTTGCTTTCGACCAGCGAGAGCAGATGTTTCGGTGGGTTAATCGAGTTTCGGTATTCAGACCGTCGTCGCGTCCTTATAGGCTCGTTTCGAAGAGATATTGACTGCATGCCGCTCATTCAAGGGCAACAACAACGTTCTCGTTGCTGTAGGAAAAAAAACGAGGAAGAGAAAGAGAGACTTTCGCGCCTCGCGTGAATATTGTTACACCAGAAGCCTGCAGCGGATGCACGTTGCAGTTTAGCGTCGGCCGCGTGTCCAGCCTGATTAATTAAAGCGACGAGGCATTCATCCTGGTATTTTAACTCACGAGCGGAGTTGTTTCTAAACACAGAGCGCGAGAAAGGACGTGCACGTGCACTTTTAGCTCCGCTATGCGTATTTATTCGCGCGTGATGCATCGTAAAGACTTACCGGAGCTGCATAACGGCAATATATCTTCTGCACCTGTAAACACGGAAAAATGTATTTAAAGTCGTTGAAACAAGCAATTTGTACTCTTACTCTAAAATTAAAAATATTTTTTAAAGGCTGACATTTTTGGGATTGCATTGTTTAAATCCGCATGACATTAAATTATGCTCAATTTGAGTTACTCATAATTATTTCCAGTTAAATTAGAGCTTTTATTCAATACGTCACTAATTTAAATAAAACAGTAGTAAACAATTTAAGAAAATATATTAAATTTTATTAATATTTAGTTTATATTGTTTAATAAATGCTTACGTTAATGTTAATATGGACATTGTTTGGTTCTAATAAAATTGATTCTGTACATAAAATTAAATGTAATATAAAATATATAAATCTCACATAAAATTATAACATAATATACACGATATAATATATAAATTATATACAATTTATTATATAATTTTTGTAATAAAAGATACATATAAAAATGAAAATGTTCAAATTTTCATCCCATATTAACGAATGAGAATGAATTGCATATTTTTTCATTCTTCGTGCTGAATTAACACATAAATGAAAAATAGTTGTTTAGTTCGAAACTATTATGGTTTATATTTTGACATATATGGAAGTTAAAAATGACAAATTACTTTTTTTAACTCAATGCACTTACCATTACTCCTTTAATATCTAACAGCGTATTTACTGAAATGTTGATAATAAAGTATTTTTAACAATAATTGTAATTGGGTTTAAAACCTATTGTTAAAAAAAATTGCGTCATGGAATAAATATTTGAGTAAATAATCCCAAAAATGTCAATTTTTAAAAAGTGTTTCCAGTCTTTAGGCCTGAAATGTGTATCAGTGAACTGAGAAAAAAAGTATGATTTATATAATTGCATAATAAAAAATTATGGTCAAGATCTTTACTTTTACAGTTATTACTGCTGTAATGTAAATACAAATTATAGTAACAGCAATTATTTTTTCATTCAGTTATATAATTAAAAAAAGAAATCACGCAAATAAACTTGATAAAATTGTAAATATGTAATATATTAGTATAATGTATTAACAAGAACCAAATATATCGCGTATAAATAAATAAATACCAATTAATACACGCTAATAAAAATTAAATAACCGTAGAAAAACGTTCAAGAAATTGAACGTAGGTAATCGAATGTCCATTAACGAATAAATTAATCCGATACGAATGGTCGAGCAATTCTGATTGGCGGCTGTTTCCCGTTAGAAGGGACGATAAATAGGATAAAGGCGAACGATTCGATCAGGAGGATCGTAAAGCGATGACGAGATACAACGTGTGTTCCCAACGACAGGTACGACGGAGAGGTTATCGATTAAGACCGCATCCCGCACTTGGCGCAAGTGACAGGCATAAAGGCGATACATTACAGACCGGCGTGAAATCGAAGTGATTCACCGACAGCTATGGCATTACGTACTCCCCGGCTGGGGAATGTGTGTGTCGCTGTATTTTCCCATGACAGCCGACAACGGATGACACGAAAGCCTAGAAACTGGTTACATCACTCACATGACGACTCTCGCCGGAGATTCACGTGCCGGTTTCGCGTTATCGCATTTAAATGCGCAGATCGATATTACTATACGTATGCAAACGTCCCGAATGCATGATCTTTTCGCTCATTAGTTCATGTCGAGACGTCTCGTGTCTCTGATAAACTGCGAAAGCGAGTGTTTAAAATTTTATTACTGTACAGAAATAATATTTTACCTTTTACAAATTGGACACTTAAGTGTATATCATTTATTTTTTAATAATATAAAAAAGTTCAAGATCTTTTATATTGTATTTGAAAATAATAAAATAATAAAAATAACAAATGATTCAGAGAGAGAACCTCGATCAAAGATTATTTTAATGAAAAATAGACAGTTTTTTAACTGTTTGTGTGTTTTCAGTAATTAAAATAAAATAAGAAAATTTTTATTTAAACTGTAAAATTTTGTATTTTATATCTATATAATGTTATTTTTACACAAAAAATTTAATTTTTAATTAATTCTAGTAATTTTTGCTGGAACTTGATACATCGCCTCTCTCTCAAAATCAAAATAGTTTTTTATTTCATTCGTTGAAACTATGCAGCTCCAGCTTTATCTTAATATTACACGTTTAATTTATTACATCTTAGTTTATTAGATGATATTAAATCTTATTTCTCTTACACGCTCGAATTATTTCTTCCCTACAGATAACTAATCTCCTTGACATTTAATAAACATCTTGTTATTTAATAAACTAATAATACTTTCCTTATTTGCATACCGACTTTCTTTCAAGTTTCTAAGACAAGTTTCTATTTGCGCTTTTTAAAAATTAATTTTCCTTTTTTGTAATTCGGATAGAAATTCTTGTACTTAGAGGTTATAATTTCGAGAATTTTGATTCGCTCGAGTTCGAGTTTTGCGAGAGCGAATAATAAACTGCAAAGAATTAACGCGACATCGGCGTCGTCCTAATTACCTAATGGCCTGTCGTTACATTAGACGGCGATCTAACGGCGAGATTATTAAGCAACGATTAGACGAGGGAAAGAAAAAGAGCTCGGCTCGCTCGGCCACCCGCAAAAGTGCAGCGACGCGATGCAGCGTGTGAGCCCGCAGGCAGCGTCCCTCTGTGACACAAGAACCTAGCAGTGCAACTAGTTGCATAATCGGCTGCATTCCCAGTACTCGCTTACTCGTCGCCAGGCTCGCAAATGCATTCCAGCCTCGACTATGTAGGCAGCATCTTTCGTACATAAAGCCGTCCGCGTTGAAGCGTTTATCGAATAAACGGAAGATTATGCCGTCGCATTGCTCTTGCAAATAAAACTGTTCAAACATTTACCACTTACTCGCGTAGGGTATCCAGAACCCTATAAATGTACATGGAAAAAAAGTGCAGTTGCATTAATAAGAATTCCGATTGGAAAATAGATAGATTAGACTTTTCTTTTTGTTCAGTTTATTATAATTCTAGTTGAGATAATAGAATTCAAATCTTTTAATTCGTCTGAAATTTTTTCAGTGTACGAATGCTTTTTATACACATTTATTGTACCTGGGTGAATTAATAAATAATTTATTATTAATAAATAATTTTAATGCACTGAAAGAACGATTTTGCTGAAAAATCTAAAAATTTAGATAGACACAGATCTGAAAATAACTTTGTCGGAACATTAAAATAACTGCGTAGAAAACTCACAAACACGACGATGCTACAAAAAAGTTTGGACGTTCTCGCAACCAGTTTCAGCGTTGTACATAATTATTTTGACATTCAACAAAATTATTTTCAGATCTGTACTCACCTAAATGTTGAAAAGCTTCAGCAAAATCGTTCTTCCAGTGCATCAAATATATTCTACAGAAGCGAATAAATATTACGGGATTGTTCGACGTAATACGTGGTGGCGAGCGCAACTTGGTCGAACGCAACGCGTTGATGTCGGTTGATAAAAAAAGAAAAAAGGGGAAGGAGACGAGGGGAGGGGAGGGGGAGAGGGAAGGAGAGAGAGAGAGAGAGAGAGAGAGAGAGAGAGAGAGAGAGAGG